>NW_015387892.1:0-4231 GCF_001527695.2 Protobothrops mucrosquamatus | reverse complement strand
CTCCTTCCTTTCTTTCTCTCTCCCTGTCCTTCCTTCCTCCCCCTTCCTCCCCTTCCTTTCTTCCTCTCTCCCCTTCCTTCCTTCCCCTTTCTATCGTCTCCTTCCCTTCCTTTCTTCCTCTCTCCCCTTCCTTCCTTCCTTCCTTCCTTCCTTCCTCCCTTCCTTCCTTCCTTTCCTCCCCTCCTCTCCTCCTCTTCCTCCTCCCATTATTACTTGTGTTTCTCCAATTTTCACTTTTCCCCAGAAACCCTTTTTCAGGGATTTGGGGAAGACAGCACAGAATTCCCAAAACCTTGAGGCCCGCCGTGGGCAAAGAGGTCAGGATAACCCTGGTTGCCATCGATCCAGTTAAGAAGGAGAAAAGTCCTGTGGGTCAAAAGCTGCCCCCAAGCCCCCCCCCCCACCGGTCCCCTGCCTCTTCCATCGCAAGGCTGGCCCTCCCATCACAGCAGGCGAAGGTTACTATGGCAATCCTTCCTCCCTCTCCTCTTTGCCAGAATAAAAACGATTTTCAGAGAAGGCGGGCCCTGCAGCGCCAGGGAGCCAGGAGGGATTTCATCCCGTCTCTGCCTCATTTTACGACGGGATATCAAGAGGTGGCCCAGATCCCATGGAGAACACTTGCCCACCTTATGGCTGCAGCGGTGATAAGGAATGGGAAAGCAACAGGCCTTGGTTTTTTTTTTTAAAGAGTTTGGATAAGCATTTGTCTGAAATGGCCTTGGGTTTCCTGCTTGAGCAGGGGGTTGGACTAGAAGACCTCCAAGGTCCCTTCCAACTCTTCTGTTGTTAATTATTCTGTTATTCTGTCATTCTGTCATTCTGTTGGTTATTCTGTTATTCTGTTGTTGGTTATTCTGTCATTCTGTTATTCTGTCATTCTATCATTCTGTTATTCTGTCATTCTATTATTCTGTCATTTTGTCATTCTGTTATTAGTTATTCTGTTATTCTGTCATTCTGTTATTCTGTTGGTTATTCTGTTATTCTGTTGTTGGTTATTCTGTCATTCTGTTATTCTGTCATTCTATCATTCTGTTATTCTGTCATTCTGTCATTCTATTCTGTCATTTTGTCATTCTGTTATTAGTTATTCTGTTATTCTGTCATTCTGTTATTCTGTTATTCTGTTGTTAGTTATTCTGTCATTCTGTTATTCTGTCATTCTGTCATTCTGTTATTCTGTCATTCTGTTATTCTGTCATTCTGTTATTCTGTTATTCTGTCATTTTGTCATTCTGTTGTTAGTTATTCTGTCATTCTGTCATTCTGTCATTCTGTTATTCTGTTGTTAGTTATTCTGTCATTCTGTTATTCTGTTATTCTGTTGTTAGTTATTCTGTCATTCTGTTATTCTGTCATTCTGTCATTCTGTTGGTTATTCTGTTATTCTGTTGTTGGTTATTCTGTCATTCTGTTATTCTGTCATTCTGTTGGTTATTCTGTTATTCTGTTGTTGGTTATTCTGTCATTCTGTTATTCTGTCATTCTATCATTCTGTTATTCTGTCATTCTGTCATTCTGTTATTCTGTCATTTTGTCATTCTGTTATTAGTTATTCTGTTATTCTGTCATTCTGTTATTCTGTTGTTAGTTATTCTGTCATTCTGTTATTCTGTCATTCTGTCATTCTATCATTCTGTTATTCTGTCATTCTGTTATTCTGTCATTTTGTCATTCTGTCATTCTGTCATTCTGTTGTTAGTTATTCTGTCATTCTGTTATTCTGTCATTCTGTTATTCTGTTATTCTGTTATTCTGTTATTCTGTTATTCTGTTGTTAGTTATTCTGTCATTCTGTCATTCTGTCATTCTGTCATTCTGTTATTCTGTTGTTAGTTATTCTGTCATTCTGTTATTCTGTTATTCTGTCATTCTATCATTCTGTTATTCTGTTATTCTGTTATTCTATCATTCTGTTATTCTGTTGTTAGTTATTCTGTTATTCTGTCATTCTTTCATTCTGTTATTCTGTCATTCTGTTATTCTATCATTCTGTCATTTTTTCATTCTGTCATTCTGTTATTCTGTCATTCTGTTCTTCTGTCATTCTGTCATTCTTTCTTTCATTCTGTTCTTCTGTCATTCTTTCATTCTTTCTTTCATTCTGTTCTTCTGTCATTCTGTCATTCTTTCTTTCATTCTGTTCTTCTGTCATTCTGTCATTCTGTCCTGGGGAGGGCTGAGGATCTCCAGGACTTTTGCTGGAGCAGAGAAAGTTCATTCCTATAACCCCCATCTGTAAGCTTCCACCCATTACGTCTTGTCCTCAGATGCTATGGAGAATAGGTTGAGACACCCCCCTCCTCTTCTCTGTGACAGCCCCTAAAATATTGGAAGATTGCTATCCTAGCAACAGCACTTATATACCGCTTCACAGCCCCCTCTAAGCGGTTTACAGAGTCAGCATCTTTCCCCCCAACGATCTGGGCCCTCATTTGACCAACCTCGGAAGGACGGAAAACTGAGTCAACCTGGAGCCGGTCGGGATCGAACTGCTGGCAAGTGGGCAGAGTCAGCCTGCAGTACTGCACTCTCACCACTGCGCCACCACCGTTCCTAGTTAGGTAGGTCGGTAGATATCTTGCTAGTTAGCCCCTAATTTGACTCCAGCGGAGGCCTTGGCATGCTGAGTTAAAAGCCTGGCAAAGGTTCCGTCGAATTATACCGCAAATGAGTATGTGTGTAATTCTAGCACAACGGCCTGCAGCGGGTATGCCATACAGAACTGGGCACCCACAAGGGGCTCTTTTCAGCTTCGTTTACCCTGTGTGGCCTCCACCGCTGTGCCAAATTAAAGGGTTGCCGTGAGTTTGGCGAAGTTAAACATTTTCCCAGGGATGGCAGGCAACGGTTCTCATTGCATCCACACCTCAAAAGAGGCAAGGGACGAGTTTTAATTCTGGCCGGCCCCATCCACGGCTTGCCCCCCCCTCCCACCCTTGCCCCCAAATAATGCACAAAACTTGGTGTTCTCATCCCGTCTTAGCCATGAAAGCCAGCTAGGTGAGTTTGGGCTAGTCACTAGGAGACGGTGAGTTCTAGTCCTGCCTTAGGCAGGAAAGTCAGCTAGGTTATTTTCAGACCAATCATCTGAGTTCTAGTCTCGCTTTAGGCAGGAAAGCCAGCTGGGTGACTGTACCAGTCACTAGAAGATGTGAGTTTTAGTCCTGCCTTAGGCAGGAAAGCCAGCTGGGTGACTTTGGACCAGTCACTAGGAGATGTGAGTTCTAGTCCTGCCTTAGGCATTAAAGTCAGCTTTGGGGCCAATCACCAAGAGACTCTGAGTTCTAGTCCCGTTTTAGGCAGGAAAGCCAGCTGGGTGACTTTGGACCAGTCACTAGGAGATGTGAGTTCTAGTCCTGCCTTAGGCATTAAAGTCAGCTAGGTTACTTTGGGGCCAATCATGAAGAGACTCTGAGTTCTAGTCCCGCTTTAGGCATGAAAACCAGCTGGGTGACGTTGGACCAGTCACTAGGAGTTGAGTGAGTTCTAGTTGGACCAGTCACTAGGAGATGTGAGTTCTAGTCCTGCCTTAGGCATTAAAGTCAGCTTTAGGGCCAATCACCCAGAGACTCTGAGTTCTAGTCCCGCTTTAGGCAGGAAAGCCAGCTGGGTGACTTTGGACCAGTCACTAGGAGAGGTGAGTTCTAGTTCTGCCTTAGGCATGAAAGCCAGCTGGGTAACTTTGGACCAGTCACTAGGAGATGTGAGTTCTAGTCCTGCCTTAGGCATGAAAGCCAGCTGGGTGACTTTGGGCCAGTCCAAACCGAGTGTGTGATAACCATGTTTTCTGGATGTTTGGCCTAATTCTCCTGACCGGGACCAAACGCTCCTGGGAAATAGAAAAGAGCTGAAATCAGGGGGAAACATTCCGAAAAAGAAACATCCTGTTGGTCCTTCAAAGTATTGCTAAAAAGGGGTTTTGCTTCATTTTTTTTCCCCCTCTCGCCAATTGTTTTCCCTCCGTCTCAGTTGTTTTCCTAGTTCTGATCCTGGAAACAGGCTGATCATCAAGTCTGCGGCCAGCCTTTTTTTTTCTACGCTGGAAGCCTTGTCGTGCCGTATATTCATCACACACTCGGCTCTGAATGGCTCAACAATCCGGGGATTAGATCAGTTGCTGATGCCTCGTTACGGTCAGCTTGTTCAATGAGTTTCAACAAAGCTGCTTTGTAGTTGTTACAGACTAATAATGCTTTTGAGAGTTGCAAGAATTGCCACTGGCTTT
>NW_015387891.1:309791-311277 GCF_001527695.2 Protobothrops mucrosquamatus | reverse complement strand
GCCGCAGTTGGATTTTTAAACCTAATCTTCCACTGATTTCAGGCTTCAGTTGATTTCACTTTTTCATTATGATACAGGAAATAGACTGAGACTCATATTTAGTTTGGCTGATTTAGTCTGGTTCTTCTGAAGGTTTGTTAATCTTGAAACTGACATTATTTGTGGGTTATATTTGTATTTCTTTCAGCTCAATTTGCATCAGAGACTGAAGTATTCATATGTTTTATAAGATGGTATAAAGTCTGAGATTTTATGCATATTTAGTGTTATTCATCTTTAATTGATCCATCATTAAAACACTCAGAGAAAAGCTGTATTTATAAAATTCAATAAAGTCTATAGATTCAGGTAGATTGGAAATGCTTAAAGGATGCACTGTTTATTCTCTCTCTTTCTACACACACACAGACACACACAGTGTGTGCGTGTGTGTAGAGAGACAGAAAGAGTTAAAGGTTAATTCTGCACGCACAGAACTGAGATTATAAATACAATTGGATAAGGCAGCGATTATGGCTTGGTTATTTTCCATCTTTGCCAGTTGACACTCCAGATGTTCTCTTCTTTTAAAATAACTGACTTACAGTTGGTATTATTATTGCTTCAAACATTTTACCCACAAAACTAAAACTTCAATGCAACATCTGGCAACATCCTTGCTTAACTGAGAAACAAAAATCAGGTGTATTGTTCAAAGATTTCATAAAGAAATTTTTTTATCACTGGTTACATTTTTGAGAAAAAAAAACTTTCTTGGAGTTATATTTTCACTTCACCCTGGATTTTAAAAGTGGAATATGCCATAGGGAAACATATTGTTTCTTATAGGCTTTCAAGATTGTTGCCAGCCCTTTGAGTTCAGGAAACAAAAATACAAAAATACTCTTTAGCGTTAGATTTATTATAAGAGAATCTTGAAAACCTATCAAAGTTTCTTTGTACTATTAATTATGGCTAACAAATAGTGGCTACATATAGAGCTCATCATGGCTACATATAGAGCTCACCAGTGCTTTTATATATATATATATATAGTGTCCAAATAACCACGATCACCAAGAGAAGATAAAATGTTTATAAACAATTAAAAAGTTAAAAACAATTTAAAAGCAATAAAACATTCTGAGAAGGACCCCACTGAGAAGGACCTCACTGAGAAGGACCTCACTGAGAAGGACCCCAGGGTGACGATGAATAATAAAATTAATAAAACCTTGGAGCACCTTAAGCGGACTAAGAAAATGGAGGAGAATACTGTTAGGAGGGTGCGGCCCACTGATACAGCGCTCCCCAGATTCTATGGGCTCCCAAAAATCCACAAAGAGGGAGTCCCACTCCGCCCGATCGTCTCCTTTCGGGGCACCCCCATCTCTGGGCTGGCGAAGTGGCTTAGCGGCCGCCTCGCACATTTGGTGGAGGATAGTCCCACCACCGTAAAATCAGCAGGGGAATTCCTTGAAAGGATAAAAGCCTTGAGGGTGGAGGA
>NW_015387891.1:298937-306716 GCF_001527695.2 Protobothrops mucrosquamatus | reverse complement strand
ATATATATATATATATATATATATATATATATATATATATATATATATATATATATATATATATATAAAGGTGCCGGAACTCACACATTTTTATATATATATATAAAAGGTGCCGGAACTCACACATGTCATAAAACCTGCCTTGCCTACCCTACAAAGCTCCATCCAAGAAAGGTGCTGGAACTCCGTTCTGGGCGTTCTATGAGAAAAAAAGCCCTGGAGCTCACCTATACTTATTAACCAACTGTTCACATACAACCATTTTCACGCAGCCCTTCTTGAAGCAAGCTAAACATCTTTAAACCCTTAATTTTGTTTGACCTCTTATATTCAGATCTGGTGATGAATTAGATCAGCGGTTCTCAACCTATGGGTCGTGACCCCATTTGGGATCAATCGACCATTTCACGGGGGTTGCCAAGCAAGGCTGTCCACCATTTTTTTCCCCTTTTCCGGCGGGTGCCTTACCTCCCTTGGGCTGGGCCAGCTGGTGGTCAGCCTGCTCCGTCTCTGCCGCTTGCCAGCTACGCCTCGGCCAGCGCAGGGGGCAGAACCACGCATGCACGGCGCTCCCGGGCAGGGAAAGTCCTCGACTTACAACCGGTTGGGTAGTCCTCGACGTACGACCGGTTTAGTCCTCGACGTACGACCGGTTTAGTCCTCGACTTACAACCGGTTGGGGGTCGCGGCATTAAAAAGGTTGAGAACCACTGAATTAGATCATGTTAGAATATCCCTAAACTCAAACCTGTAAGGAATTTAAACCCTGTTCTACAGAAAATACTATCATGCCTGGGGTGTAAAAATCAAGATGATCATTAAATAGCAACAAAGAGATACAGAAGAGTTAATATTCTGAAGACATCTAAAGGTATCTTTTGCAGCCCTAGACTGGTAGTTCTTATAAGGCTATCAAGAAGAATATTCAGCTCTCTCACAGAAAAATATATGGCAATATTAATTCATTATGATTTGCTTACTGATTGAAATGTGTATGATTTAACAAGTACTTACATGAAAAATAAAGCTTTCCTTTAACTTCTGTGGACACTGAATCTTACCCCAAATGAATGTCACATTTTTGAAAACCATTTGTCCTAAAAGTTTTGATTAAGTAAGTTTGACTCAATTAACTCTAATTAGGAAGAATTGCTATTGTTCTCTCTCCCCCATGAATGGATTTCTGTTTCCATTACCACACACTTAAACAAAATTATCAGTCTTAAACTCCTATTCTGAAATAGAGTTTAGGTGCCATCTCTCATTGCTAATAGGGCTTACATTTTAATTACTAGCAAGGCAGCTTTATGAAGTTTATTTCAAAAATGGTTCTTTTTTAAAAAAAAAAAAGCGAAAGAGAAGATAAGTAATATATTTATTTCCTACATCTCAATCTCAATATTATTCCTGAATTGGTTAATATATAATAGCAATAGACAAAGAGCTATTAGACAAAATAACAAATGGAAGTTATCCTAAAAAAACCTGCAAAATTGCATATAATTGGTGATGACGTCTGATATAGTCATGTATGCAATATGTCACTATATAAAAAATGTTTCTTGAAAAAGAAATAAAACTAGATCTGACTTACCAGATTTCACAAGCTACTATTCCATATGATCTTAAAAAATTTGACTTTCTGCTATCTGTGAGGGAACTTTGATATCAAGAATGCCTCATAAAAAGTGAGGACTACTGTTTCAATTTCAATTTATTGTGGTCAAAGACCAGTACAGACAATAAACAAAATAAAATTTAATACAGAGTTAAAATATATTTATTAAAAAGTCTAACATCTATAAGTGTGATCCAGGATATAGCCAAGATTAAGTTAAAATGTAAACATTAAAATTACAGTGTGTTCAATGTTATAGCATCTGAAATTACAACAAGGTAAAAGTATCAAACACTATCAATATCAACAAGTAATAATATCTACAACTTAAACGAATTGTTACAAAGAATGTATTGTGGGATATTGACCGATCAGGATTGGAGGAATTTTCTCTGCTGCTGTACAAAACTTAGTTACATGTATTGTAACAAGGGGTATTTCATTCATGAGCAGCGTGTGGACAAAGGCTTTATCTGGGCAACTAAGATGTCTGCTACTCAGAAGTAGTATGAATCTGGTTTAGATGTTTCCATAAAACTATCAAGAGGACCACTAGATATTCTACTGTATAGTTCTTGTTAATTAACTGAGTCATTAAACACAGTCTCTCTCACACAGTAAAGGCTAATTTAGAGTTGCCTGCAACTGCCCATAGCCATCGCCGCATAGGGTGCAAAGGGGTTAATGGGTAACTGGATGTATAGTGTCTCTTAATTTGATTTCTTTTTTACTTTAGACATTCTATAATGTGAGGTGATTTATTAAGAGAGATTAAAAGGGGAGCGACTAGTATTATAGATAATCAAATGTATTTTGCTTATCATAATGCCCATGTTAGTGCTCATACCCATTTCTGCATTATTTTGAAATTAAAAAATAAAATAAAATAAATCTGGATTCACTTTTAATTTTATTCTCACTAAATGCATTTTTGTATATATTTTTCAATTGATTCATTTTAATATGGTCTAGAGTCTCCTGCTTGAACAGAGGATTGGACTAGAAGATCTCCAAGATCCCTTCCAACTATGTTATTTTGTTAAATGGGCAGTTTGTCATTAAGATAAATGTGAAATCTTAAGAATAATTATATCCTGGTTTGGATCTTAGTTTGAGAGGTGCATTTAAGGAAAATGAAATATATTTGTTAATTAATTGATTAATTGATTCAAGGTGCTTCTCTGTCTTTTCAATAACTTGTATCTAAGCATTTACAAAAGCAATTATTCTCCCCCTCAAAAGAATCTACCATATAATTAATAAGTTTAAGAAAAAAATATAAATTTATTAACAGCATAATCCATATTTCTCATCATTGCTGAGAACTGGATAAGATCATATTCCTGCCTTCTGCATTTATTGCAGTCTCTTGGGTAGCATATATCTGTTTTGAAATTAATTATTCTCCACACTTAAAGTCCTAAGGCTCCTTTTGGACCAGAGTTTGCCAATTACAGAATGAGACAACATTAATTTTCCAAAATGAAACTCTCATTATGAATCGGAAATGAAATTTGCTTTCCATTATAATGCAGACTGGATTTGAATGTACTGCAGCTATTTAAGGATGAAAAGAAGTATTTCCCTAAGCCTTTGCTTCATCAGCTTCTTCCCTGCAGGCCTATCAAATATAGTCCTGATTTAAGCCCTTTCTGATAAATGTTAGTGCCAATTGGCTTGGCAGCTGTTGATACAATTTGGGTCACTCTGTTGGAATTTGACTACATGTGCATATATTTTGTACCACCTCTGGCACCATTGGCACAAACCTGCCAATGAGGATAATGATTTATTTTGATAAAAGAAATAGAACAAGATAATAATGATGATGGTATTTCGGGCTTATGATTTTTAGCTAATATTTTTGAGGCTAGAATCCTTCCAGTATTTCATTTTATATATTTTTTAAGCTTCTATATTTAATTACCTTTTATATCACAGGAGAAAGTGGAAACTTGATGGAGATATCGACAGCATTAAAGTTAGTAAGATTTAAAACATTATCTTTATTCAATTTTGACTTTCTGTCTTTTAATTTTCCCATAATGCTTTATTTAGTCATTCACAATTCACACAATGATAAATTCTACTAGTAGGTAAAGTGAAATCCTATATAACTTGATTGCACACTATGAAGATAATTATTTTTTATGATAGAAAACATTTCATTGCAAAAATAATATGTTCAGTCTTAGCAGCAGTACTTAGGCAAAATAGAGATATAAATCAGGTTGAACTGAAGCCTAAATTTAAATTCTATTCTGGAAAAGTGGACCAGAATAGAATATATTTTTATTTTATAGTTTTAGGCTATCACACAACTTTGTGCAGCTTACAAAAAGTTTTTTGTTTTTGTTTTTTTAAAAAAAAGATTGTTCCCCACTCTCTGGACTTTTTTTTTGTTAAAGAATTTATAATATTTTTAGTGTGTATTTTGTAAGATATCTTAAATTTAAGTTATCTGGATAAAAGATACAAATTAAAATTATTAGATTTGATTCATGGCCTATTTACCTATTTACTAAATGGTAGTACTGTGAATTCATGAAATGATAATGTCTGAGGTTAATATTATTAGAAATACCTATGATAGAATCATTTAGAAAAAATAGGGTCCCTGCTATGAGGTTTAAGGCACACAACATTCTGTATTATTAGTAATGGTTCTGAGGCCCCCTGGGAGATGAAATGCTATAAACAATGCCTGGAGTGGCAGTGGAAAAAGTCTACAAAGAAGAGGTATGTGCCCATGTATGAACCTACACAATGATAAAAAAGGAGGCAAAGTATGTCTACTTTTCCTCTTATTGTATCATGTGACTGTCATCCTGTTCCCTTCTATAGAGTGGTAAACATCCTATTGGGAGGAAACAATTTTGTGCTTTCCCATCTAGCTGGTATAACCAGTTTGTAAAGCATTTTGTTGATAAGTCCATTCAGATTAACTGTAGCCTTGACTAGTTATGGACAGAGTATTTGTGGTGACTGAAGCATCATCATAACTCTGTTATCTGGGACTTCATGTCAAGTGCAGGGAATCAAGAGTCCAGGCAGTTCAAATGAATATACAGGTTTATTGTAGTCTAAAGTTCTCTTCAAGAATCTGAACTACTAATGGTGAAAACAAACTGGTGGTAGATAAGAGTCAATGAAATTCAAGGTAGGTTAGACTTAGATCTTGTGGACCTGAAGTGGCTCAAGACTAATGATACATTTGACCCCTGCATTGAGCTCAGCCTGGTCTTCTCCTACACTTCTTTTGATCTGTGACTTCTGAGGAAGGAGATAGGGTGTTGTCTCAGTTGTCTTTTGTTACATGTCATTTGGATCCATGAACCTCCTGGTTTGTATGAGAAGCATGTAAGGAGACACAACTTGGGTCTGGGAAATGATCAATACCTCATTGTGACAAGCTAGAAATGCTCTTGATACATTGAGGTCCTCTGCCAGTTCCAAAAATATTCCTTTATGGGCAGGCAGGTCCTCTTTTTGAATTAGCCATGATCAGAAGGACCTATGTGTAGCATAAAATTATTTATTTGTCATCTCACTCTCAGAATGAACCCAGTTGTGGCCTAGCTGAGACAATGGGACCTGGCTACAGTACCTCATACCTTTTCACTACCCAGTTAGATTACTGTAACATTTTTTACTTGGACCTGCCCTTAAAGAGTGTTTGGAAACTATCATTGGTTGAAAATGCAGCAGCTCACATTCTTTCAGGCTTCTGATGTTGGAAGCATATTATACTGGTTTTATAGATGTAGCATTACTTGCTGATTGATTTCCTAGTCCAACTTAAGGTGCTGGTTTTGATCTACATAGCCTTTATGCTTATCACATGGATACCTGCAGGACCACTGTTCCAGTAGGTCTCAGTTTGAGAGATTACATTGACTAGGGCAGTGGTTCTCAACCTGTGGGTCGGGACCCCATTTGGGGTCGATCGACCATTTCATGGGGGTCGCCAAGCAAGGCTGTCCGCCATTTTTTTTGTCCGCCATTTTTTTCCCCTTTTCCGGCAGGTGCCTTACCGCCCTTGGGCTGGGCCAGCTGGTGGTCAGCCTGCTCCGTCTCTGCCGCTTGCCAGCTATGCCTCGGCCGGTGCAGGGGGCGGAACCACACATGCGTGGCGCTCCCGGGCAGGGAAAGTCCTCAATTTACGACCAGTTGGGTAGTCCTCGACTTACGACCGGTTTAGTCCTCGACTTATGACCGGTTTAGTCCTCGACTTACAACCAGTTTAGTCCTCGACTTATGACCGGTTGGGGTCGCGGCATTAAAAAGGTTGAGAACCACTGGACTCGGGAGAAGCAGTATCAATGCTCACACTTTTGGAAGATTTTGGGGCACTGAAGAGAAGCAGTATTGCTTTCCTGAAGCCCCAAATTTGTGGAACTGATTCTCCATGGCACCCTCTTTGCTAGTCTTTCAAAAATTCATGCAGACCAAGCTGTTCCAGAAAGCTTTCCCCTGATTTGATGTCACCATCTTTTTCCTTTTTATTCTATCTTGGATGGTTTTACTTTTGTAATGTTTTATTTTGGCTATTTTGTATTGTTTTACTTTGGCTGTTTTAACCCACATTTTGTCTACATAAACCACTAGAAATATATTTGATTGCAGCAAAATTAACAATAAACAGACAAACAGAACTAGGATGAGCACAAGAAAAGCAAATATCATCAAGTCCTGGTAACGATTTGGGTTTTCTGGGAATCTTCAAAGCTGAAGTCAAGACACAGAAGGTACAGGACTGAGCTATTGAAAATGCTTTTACTGAGAGGTCCCATATTCAAACACATCTGTTATGGAGCATTTTTGGTTGTCTAAAATGAGCTATTTGAAAACAGTAACTTGGCACTATCTGCTTTTCTTCTTTTTGCTTTTTAGGCAGCCATACTGATGCACTCGTGAGCTCTGAATTGGGATCAGAATTTTGAGCAAAAAACCTGGAATTGTCAGGTTGGCTTTATAAAGATTGTGGTTCTATGGATTTTTTTTTTTAAAAAATCAATCCTTCTGTTCCTCCCCCATCAAGAAGAATTTGTTGCAGGAAACAATTGCAGATGGTGCTGAATTTAAATGGGATAGGGAGAGGCTTCTGTTGCTTATGTAAAGGGTTACTGTATGAAAAGGAGGGAGAACAGTTTGGTGCAATGGTTAAGGTATCAAATTAGAAACTGGGAGATCAGGAGTTCTAGTTCTGCATTGGGCACCAAGACAGTTTGTGATTTTGGTCAGTTAGTCCCTGAAAAGAAGAAAGCAATGGCAAATCATTTTTTAAAAAAAATCATACCAAGGAAGTCAAAAACCATGGCTCTTGCAGCAAAATGCAGTGTTATGACCCAGGTCACCTAGGCAAAGGTAGGCAATGATGGAGTCCTTCATTGCTCTGATTAAATGCCACAACAATCAGCCCTACAACAGCCAATAAGGCTCCACCCTACACTACCCAGAAGGCAGCCACCCTCAGTCCTCCAAATCAAAGCCAGTAAACAACAAAAAAAAGTCCAAAGAGAAGGTGCAAGTTCATGGGACAAGGTCCAGAGTCCAGGTACAAAAGCAAGTTCACAAGGCCAAAAACAAATCCGCAAGGCCAAAGGCAAGAGCATGAGTCAAAACTGGGCGAATGTAAGCTAAAACAGTTGTTCCTGACAGGCAATCTCCCCTGGCTTCTCCTTAAGTCAACCCATGCCAAGTGTTCCTTGTGAGAAGGGATGGGGCAATCTTCTCCTGAATATGCTCCGAGCCCTTCTTTGAGTTTGCCTCCACTCTACTCTCTGCTCTATTCTCTGCTCTACTCTTGGACCTAGTGGGCTGTTCCTCATCAGAGGGGATCTGCTGTCTATCAGCACCACTGCCTGTCTGCAGCTGTTTATCCCCTGTGTCTGTGAGGGCAGGCAGCTCTCCATCCAGTCAACCACCTCTCCCAATGCCGGAGGGGCCTGGGACAGCATCATCCTCAGCCCACTGGTCTCTCCAAACATTCCAATGGAGATGTGCCATCCCCATTGGACAGTCCCAGTTCAAACTCCTCCTCCTCCTCCTCCTCCTCCTCCTCCTCCTCCTCCTCCTCCTCCTCCTCCTCCTCTGAATTGGGCTCCAATGGGGCCATGACCTGCAGTTTAAGACTTTAACTTATTTGTTTTGTTTTTTTT
>NW_015387891.1:286424-297858 GCF_001527695.2 Protobothrops mucrosquamatus | reverse complement strand
AAGACCTACATACAAACACCCGCGAAAACCTCAGAAAACACACACACACACACATATATATATATATATATGTATACGTATACGTATACGTATACGTATACATATACATATACATATACATATATATATATATATATTCCCAAAGCTCAGTTCCATTCTAGAACTGGTATCTTTCACTTTTGAAAATAAATGCCATGGCTGAAAATAACTTACTTACAAACCCAAATTAGAACTATATGAAAAATTAGAAATAGATGATGGTGTATAGTTAAAGCCAAATGAGAGAGTTTTTATTTTATATCTTTTTTAAAAAATTAAAGCTTAGCAATCAAGAAGACTGGTTGCCAGTTTGGAACAGGAAGAGAAGCAGATATAACACAGATTTCCTTACTTCAGCTTAACCCTGAACTCAAGTGACCTGTTTTGGGGCAAAAGGACAAATCAAGCTCAGTTGATGAAAGGCAGAGGATTGTGGGGAGAGGTTGACATTTTTATAGCATAATGATGATTAGTAAGAGCAGTATTTTATTTTATTTTTCTTGCAAACAGTCATTCAACTAAGTCTCTGTGGTATTTGCAGATGTATTATCTATGGACAGATATAAAATAGAGGATTTCAAAACAGAAATATTTCATTTTGACAAAGAGTTACCAGAAATGATAAGAAACAGGGTGATGCAATGATTAGAATGTAGTCCAGAACAGTTCTGAATAGTAGATTGGGTTGAGAGAGAACACAACTGAATTTCTAGGGTTGAAAGACTTGTTGTAAATTTCCTTAATACCTCGTCCAGCACTGTTACATGCTACTTCTTGTTCTTGAAGTTGTTTTGGATAATATTAATACTGCTAATAATAACAAAGCTAGTGGAGGTAACAGTATTCCAGCTGAGCTATTCAAAATCTTAAAAGATGATGCAGTAAAAGCAATACACTCAATTTGCCAGCAAATTAGGAAAACTCAACAGTGGCCACAGGATTGGAAAAGGTCAGTTTACATTCCAATTCCAAAGAAAGGCAATGCCAAAGAATGTTCAAACTATCACACCATTACACTCATTTCACATGCTAGTAAAGTTATGCTTAAAATCCTACAAGCTAGACTCCAGCAGTATGTGGATCGAGAACTACCAGAAGTATAGGCAGGATTTCGAAGAGGCAGAGGAACTAGAGATCAAATTGCCAACATATGCTGGATCATGGAGAAAGCTAGGGAGTTCCAGAAAAACATCTACTTCTGCTTCATTGACTATGCTAAAGCCTTTGATTGTGTGGATCACAACAAATTGTGGCAAGTTCTTAAAGAGATGGGAGTACCAGACCATCTTATTTGTCTCTTGAGAAACCTATATGCGGGTCAAGAAGCAACAGTGAGAACTAGACACAGAACCATTGATCGATTCAAAATTGGGAAAGGAGTCCGGCAAGGCTGTATACTGTCGCCCTGCCTATTTAACTTATATGCAGAGCACATCATGAGAAAGGCAGGGCTAGATGAATCAAAAGTTGGAATTAAGATTGCTGGGAGAAATATCAACAACCTAAGATATGCAGATGATACCACTCTAATGGCAGAAAGTGAAGAGGAACTAAAGAGCCTTTTGATGCGGGTAAAGAAGGAGAGTGCAAAGGTTGGCTTGAAACTCAACATTAAGAAAACCAAGATCATGGCATCTGGCCCTCTCAATTCCTGGCAAATAGATGGGGAACAAATGGAGGTAGTAACAGATTTTATTTTCCTGGGCTCCAAGATCATCGCAGATGGGGATGCAGCCAAGAAATTAAAAGGCACTTGCTCCTGGGGATGAAAGCTATGGCAAATCTAGACAGCATACTAAAAAGCAGAGACATCACCCTGCCAACAAAAGTGCGTATAGTCAAGGCCATAGTTTTCCCAGTTGCAATGTATGGATGTGAAAGTTGGTCCATAAGAAAGGCTGAGCGCCAAAGAATTGAGGCCTTTGAACTATGGTGCTGGAGACTCCTGTGAGTCCCTTGGACTGGAAGGCATTCAAACCAGTCAGTCCTAGAAGAGATCAACCCCGACTGCTCTTTAGAAGGCCAGATCCTGAAGTTGAAACTCAAATACTTTGGCCACCTAATGAGAAAGAAGGACTCATGGGAGAAGAGCTTGATGCTGGGAAAGATTGAGGGCAATAGAAGAAGGGACAACAAAGAATGAGGTGGCTGGATGGAGTCACTGAAACAGTAGGGGTGAGCTTAAATGGACTCCAGAAGATGGTAGAGGACAGGAAGACCTGGAGGAACATTGTCCATGGGGTCGTGATGGGTCAGACACGACTTCACAACTAACAACAACAACAATCAGTAAAGGGCTAAAGAAAAATACGGCCACTTGTTGTGGATTCCATACAAAAGGTATCACATGAATCCAGTCAATTATGATCTATTCCTCTAAGTTATTTTAAAATAAACCATGGTTTAGTACAATATATGAGCTTATTCTGTATTTGTGTAGTCATCTATCTGTGAACTGAATAATTGGATAATCAAGACTTTCAAATTCCATCAAGAGAGAAAAAATAAAGAACATCTGTGTGTAGAAATGTGGGTGCACATTTTACAAACAGAGAACTTACTGAAAGGTATGAAATTATTCACTTCCCTTTGCACACATACAATTCTTTCCTATACTGTTGGGCTATGAACAGATTTACAAAACAGCCTTTCATGTAAGATACAGTTTGACTGTGTAGACTGTGGGTAACTTTTGAGGCTTGAATATCTATGTGTGCTACTAATGATAACTAGGGACTGCCACATGCATACACACAGCTACTGAAAGTGTCACTGCAGTAAATCTTCAGTCCAGTGGCTCTTATCAACATTCTGCACAGCTGGAGTAACACATAAGGTTTACCCATTAGCATATACAGTTCCTTGTCTGGGTTGAGATTTGGTGGCAAGCTCTTACTCTGAGGACATGAACAACTAAAAAATTAAACACCAACTTTCCTGGATGATTTCCCATAATTGCAGAGATTAATCACACTATATTTGATCTGATCTTACTCTGAGGACACATCACAGAATGTACCATCCTTCCTGTTCACCCTCAGCTATAACAAATTATTATAACGTTATTTATCCTGTCCATTACAGTACATGTTCCAATAGTCTCGGGAACAAGATAGCTTCAGATTGATTATCCTCTACTCATCAAGATAACATAATCTTTGATTCCCTTACCTACAAAGCTCACAATCTGCAAGTCATCACCTCTTCCTTGGAGCTTCTTGCTTCCTTGCCTATCAAATATAAGAAATGCACTAATGTGGTTCCAAAAAAAAAAAAGAAAAGAAAAAGAAAAGAAAAGAAAGCACAGATTCTGCCTCCACAATGTTTTGTGTGGCTTGTGGTACTTGGTGTTTATTACTTTCCTGCTCAATGGCATGGGTTTCATTCTGGTATACACACACACACACACACACACACACACACACACACACACACACACACACACACATAGTTGGAAAGCTGTATTTCACTTATTAGATGTTAAGGTCTAACTCCAGTCTGCTTATTATTCACTCTCAGGTGGAGAAATGGAGAGGATGAATGCTACCTGAAAGCAAGTCCTTCATTGCTATATAAAATACCAAGAAGACAATTGGCCTGATAGTTTAATTATGCCCTCCCTCTTACATACCCACAAAAAACATACACAATATACATTGCTGTTGGAAAATATGTCTGAATTTCTATCAGATTTCTTCCCCCACATGACCAACTAAAAAGCTAAACGCTAAGTTTCCTGGATATTTGCAGAGATTAATCACACTGTATTTGATCTGCAACTTCCAGCCACACTGGAAATATCTCTGTTTTTACATATGTCTCTTCCTAATATCCTATGCTCCTCTGGTCTGCATACCTTTTCTCTATCACAGTTCTCACTGGGCAGAAATGGATGGGGAAAGTAAAACATATAATGGAATCCTAGCGAGAGAGATTAGAAATGGAGAAGCTAGTGTTAAGGAGGCAGAGAAGATGAATGCTTCCCTCTTTCTGCTCCCTGGGTTCAGGAGGAAGGGGATTTAGAAGAGACTGACGTGTGTTGTGGTTGGAACCAGCACTTTTGAAACAAGTCATATCCATTTTGTAAACCCAGAGCTGGATTCCAGCCTTAAAGCTTGGAAAATAATAAACTTTATCACCTGAATCACCAGGAGATAAAGGATTTAAACCCTGATATGGATAGATGGATGGATATAGATAATGTATTTACTATATTAAATTTGTTTGCTGGGGGAAGATAGGATCTACTATTGATCCATCAACGTTTTATACTCCCCCATTTGGGTCTTAGGTCAAGGTCTTAGCCAGGTTTTCAGGCCCTTATGGAAGCTTAGGAAGGTGAGAGCCAAACTCACCTCAGTGGGGTAAGATTTTCCAAGGGCAAAAGGTACACCAACTGTTTTATTTATTTTTTTAAAAAAATAGTTTATTATTTCTACACTTGCTCTTTATCAATATTTTCCTTTTTCCTTAGTAGGACTGGTGTTAAATTTGCAGTGGAGTAGCTTAATGATTTTTAGAGATTATGTGACATTTCATAATGCTGCTGTATAAATATATGTTGAAAAGCACCCCCAGGTAAAAATCTCTCTATGTAGACAAAGGTAATAGTCAAACAATGAGTTTAAACTTTTCATTTGCACTGCATTTAATCCTGAAACTTCATAATTTCATTTCACCTAAATTTGAAAGTCTGAAAATTGGTAACAAAGAACAAATGAAAACAATATAGTAAAATAACAACTTTGCATGTTGGAATGTATATGTGAGGAGACATGCATAGAATGCTTATCAACTTACTAAGACACAGGTGGGAAGTGTAGCCTTCCATATGTTATAGAATTGCCATCTGATCATGTTTATCCAGCATACAGTCAGGAAGGCAGATAGAAATAGGATATATTTAATATAATATATAGATATATTATATTTATTAGGAAGTAAACCTCATTTATGAAGATGTAATCTTCATTCTCCTTTACTGAAACCTCATTTAATTTAATGACACTATTTTTAGAGAACATGCTTATGGTAACACTGCTAAAACCCTTTCTATTCATTCTGAAATTATTTCTCTATGGAGAGATGCTATGTGGAAATCAGTGAGTCCTCTTAGCATCTCCCCTTGCTTCCTCATTGTAATCTAAGATATCAGAAAATTCAACATTTAAGAAAGACTTAAGGGAACATGAAATAAATACCACATAGCAGAAATGCATACATCAAAAGGGGGGGGGGGAGAAAGTTTGTGTCATGGTTCTGACAGAGACAAATAAAACAGAACTCCAAGGCTTGCAAATTCCTCAAAGAACTTGTTTATTAGTTACAAAGTATCAGCACTTCAAAAGTGAAACGAAGTCTGAAGACACAGTAACAATTCCCCAATACAAGTTAAGAAATCCCACCCCTAAGGCTATGCAAGCAACTACGTTTCCCAATACATCTCCTTGGTGGGCTTTTTACACCCAGCCTGGAGTCTCGGGAGCAGCCGATAACCTCGATTCCCATGGAATAAAAGTTTATTTAGACTAGTGAAGCACCTGGCAACCCTCCTCCCTTTTTTCTATGTATCAACCGAAAATGAACAGGGAAAATGGCTACAGCAATGCTCATTTTTAAAATGGACAGTTTGATCTAAATCTGTTACATTTAGAGCCTGATTTTACAAACATAGTACAGATAGCTTAATAAATTAGAGACCTGTATGGGAGATTAGGAAAAAAAATAGGAGTTAATATTTAGTATAGAAACAGAACTTTGCATTTGACTTTTTTCTACACTTCAAGAAATGTTATATGAAATTAACATACTGAAATTGGCTGGGAGCTAATAATTTATTTGTTTTGCTCATCTCACTAATTTTGATTACTTTGCAATCCTAGAAAAAAGAAAAAAAAACACTGCAAGATTTGGGCATACTTCTAAATCTTAAATCATTTTTAAATCTTTGACCTAATCATAATATATTAACAAAGGAATGGGAAAGATGAACAAAGGCAATTTTTACATCAACTATATAAAGCAAGATGACCTTTAAAACAGGAGAGGTTTCATACAAAAAATTCTCAAAATTGAAAATGGGTAAAACCAATGGGTTTACCACTCCTGGGAACATTGCAGGCATAGATTGAATGGGCCACATTTATACAACCATTAAAATAGTAAGCTTCGTTTTCTACCTCTTAACCTTTCAATAGAAAATGCCACAAACAATCATGGGAAAACAATTTCCCCACAGATAGAAATACAAAAATCAATTACATTAATATAACAGATGCCTTAAAATATAATGAAAATGGATTAGCAAATAATAAAAAAAACCTTATCTTCACATCAAAATCAGCAATTTGACTGCAAGGCTCTGTAAGTCATTTCAAGGAAATGTATTTGGTGGATTACTGCTTGATTCCCATATTTTTACAATAGCGTTCATGCATGCAATATATAATATTATCTGCAGCTTAACATTAGAAAAACTGATATGTAGCAATGTGTATACAGCTCTCTAGCCACCTGATAATATCAGTGCTATTATCCTGCTAGGATCACAATTTTGGAACTCTTTTCATGAAAGGTTGAAGGAATAATTTGAAGTATTTTCTGAGGATGATTTTTGAATGCTTGTCTGGCAATTTCATTTAGTAATACTGACTAGGGGAAGGTTGATCTCAAAACTGAAATGACAGATAAATACATAGTTTCTACTTTGCTATTTTTTGATGGGGAAAACTGTTCTTATTTTTAAAACATAATTTCTTACTTCACTCTCATTTTGAACAATCTTTTTATTTGAGAGATATCAGAAGTCCCCTTCCTTCAATTAAAAGGTTATTAGGGCATTATTCGAAACAATACAGGAAAAGCTGAAAACTCAGTCTTCCTTCTTAGTTTACATCTTAGATGTCTTTTAACAGCAAGGAAATAGGAACCACTTGAATGCTATATTTCCAATCAGAGCCTTGGATTTCTCTATTAAATTGTTATCTAAACTTAAATTGAAAGGTTTATGCTTCCCTAAAATTGTTTTATGTATTCCAAACAATAAACCCTGAAGGTTAATTTTAATAGATTTCATTTACAGTTGCACTGTCTTATTCTTGAAATCGCATCTAATGCTCACATCTGAGTGTGTAATAAATTTGTTTGTTTGTTTGTTTGTTTAATTTATATGCCACCCATCTCACTATCCAAAGGAACTCTGGAAGGGATTTCCATTTATGCAATACTTACTTCTATAGTCTTGATTAAGCTTGATCTTTAGGTGTAACAGAATGTGACCGAGTCCAATAAGAATTTTAGTTTAAAGCCCTCCTAATGAGTTGGGCCAGTCTTTTTCTGAGTACATTTTTCCCTGTTTTCATATGAATATTCTAAAAGTCCTTGCTAATAATTAGAAATGTTGCCAACTAATTAATTAATTGACAAGTTAATCAAAGAGCTCCTAATAGTTGTGTCAATTAGTACCAATCACATGATGAACATGACATCATTGTGCAAATGTCACAAAATATATAATTTATTTATTTAATCCAATTTTGAAGCCATCCCAGTAGTTGAGGAGCTGCCACAAGTACTTGAGGGCCTGCTATGAAGAAGAGGGGGTCAACTTATTTTTCAAAGCACCAGAGAACAGAACAAGAAACAATGGATGGAAACTAATCAAGGAGAGAAGCAGCCTGGAATTAAGGAGAAACTTCCTAACAGTGAGAACAATTAACTCGTGGAATAACTTGCCTTCAGAAGTTGTGGGTACTTCATCACTAGAAGTTTTTAAGAAGAGACTGGACAGCTATTTCTGGACTGAAATAGTATAGGATCTCCTGCTTGATCAGGGGTTGGGCTAAAAGTCCCCCAAGGTCCCTTCCAGCTCTATTCTGAATTGAATTAAAATTTTCTAGGCAAACAGCCAGGAAACATGAAAAGATGAATAATTCTACTTTATTTTTAAATCTACATTAAACAACATTTCAAGTCTAAAAGCACAAACTTCCTACCTTCACTTTTAACTGCAGTACTTGATCCATTAGGGCAGGACTTTCCTAAGTTTCTTTCTCTGACTGTTAACCAACTACTTCTGTTGTCTGATTATTTCCTAGGTAGCATCTCTTCCTTTCTTTCCCCAAGATAATTCATACATTCAGTTACACCATCTGATTCCTTAACAACCCTGGGCAGCTTACAAATAGAAAAGAAGAAAACAATACACATAGAAATATCATAACCAACCAAAACACCAATTCAAAAAAAATAAAAAAAGAAGCCAAATTTAACATGGACTCTACAGCCAACCTATCTTGAAGCCTGGGAGTGTTTTAAATTATTTAAATTATTTTCTGTAGATCATTAAGATCATTAATGAAGCCCCCCTCAGCTGTGAGTTGAAGCCAGTTATTACTTTTTATCCCACCTATCTAACAAGTTTGTTCTGGGGAAAAATAATGGAAGAGATATTATTCTGTAGTCTACCAAGAATTCTTGGAGGAAATATAAATCTAACAAATAAAACTCAAAACCTAATTTAAGAAAAGTATTACAGTTTCACACAGAACGTGTGGTATATTTTAATAAAAGCAAAGAAGAAAAAATGACAAGTTCTATTGGTAATTAGTAATTTATTATATTTATATTTATGTTGATAACTATACCATAATTTTGTTTTAAAATTAACTTGATCTTAAATTAAAAGAAATAATAATATAGAACACCTTTACATCAATAGTCAAATTGTTAAATATATTTAGCAGATGTCTAGTTCTTGTATTTATACATTTGGGGAAATAATTATGATAGATTTGAAGATATTGTGAAGAAATAAAACTGTAAAGGAAAATTTAGAAAATTTACAGATTTTTAATAGTCTCACATCATCTCCATAGTATGATACAACTTTCTGCAACCCGAAGCAGAATGAAATTGTTCTTTTAACATGTTACCTATGCACTATGATAGTCTTATTAAAATTAAAAAGAGTTTTTATATACCTTATGAAACATGTGTCCAAACATAGTTTTTTAGTATATCCAATTTCCCAGACTAAATAAGTGCCTCAGAAAATCACAAAATATAGTGAATAACTAGAATAAACAGTAATCTAAATATAGACATGAACTGCCAATTTATGTACAGATAGTCCTTGCTTGATGATTGCCAATTTGGAATAACAACTCCATTGCTAAATGAAGCAGTAGTTAGGTGAAACATCACATGATTACCCTCCTTATCAAAGGCAGTTCCAGCAATCCAGGTTGTGGTTAATCAAACTACTTGCAGTTTCCTCATGCTGGCTTCTCCATTACTAAGCTTGTCTGAAGATGGCTGGGAAGGTTGCAGATGGTGATCAAATGACCACAGGATGCTGAGACCATAGTAAATGGAAGAAACAGTCATGTCACTTTTTTCGGCACCATAAAAACTTTGTAGAGTTGCTAAATGAATGATTGCTAAGGGAGGAATATCTGTATTCCCAAGAAGTGAATAAAAAAAGTACAAAATTCAGACTCTTCACTTGTCATACAATATGAAATAAAATGAAATTAGAGCTCAACAATATCTAGACTTCATGGCTCTCACTACAGATGGAACCATGTATAAATTATGCCATGTATCAATGTATATAAGTACATTTTTTTAAAAAAAATCTAAGCACTTTGACTGGCTTGGCATCATTTCATGTGAGTATGACAAATTGGTAGAGGCATCTTAATCAATCAACAACTGCATAGTGCTGATTGAGGTATTTCTTACCTCTTCTCAGGAATGGGGGACATGTTGGTTTGGGTCTGAATTGTAATATAAACATATCTAAACTATTTTTTAAACTCATATGTGAACAGATTTTTTTCCCTTTTATACCTGCAGTTTTATGAATTTTATAATACAACCTGACAAAGGGGTACATGCAAAATGTGTATTTACAAAAAACAATATTAGCAAGAATATATATAAAAATATACTGGGCTAGAGAAAATTGCTTGCAAAAAATGTATTGGGCAGAGTTAAGTATAAAAATGCAATTATTAGGAGAATTGTGTACAAAATGTGCATTTTTAATGGACCCATTCTTAAAAAAGGGTAAAAAAAATAAAAATAGCATTGTACAAATTTCCTCATGAGGAAAATAGTTCCTGTAAACTGCTACTGGGAATAGATTTAGTGTGCAAAATTACTTATTTCAGTTGGGTGATTTTATACAAACCCATGCAAAAATCCTTAAAGTTTCATTTTACTGATCTACAAAAAATTAATTCAGTATCAGATCAATCCATTTTATAGTAACATCTATATGATGGTTTTGTAACAAATGATTGACCTATGATACCAAAGAAGAAGTTATCAAAGAAGAATCTAGCACCTTGAATACAAGTGTGAATATAGTGTGACCAACAGTCATTTAGGGTTTCCTATGTAGGTCAGTGCAAAGTAAAATAAAGAGGCATCAAATGAATGAACACTAAAAAGTGACAGTGGGTACTATATCAAGCTTCCTCTTTGGTTTTATCCTCAAATAAATTAGTGTGATTTTTTTTCTTTATTTCAAGTCTTCCCAAATATGATAAGGCATGAACTCTTATCCCTAGTAAATTCAAATTTAATTTTATGTAGAAACATAATTCAGCTTGTTTTGAGTCAGTGCCTTTGGCTTGTGCAAAAGCCGAGAGGAATAAAACATCACTTGGCAAGTGTTCAGCATTTAAAAAAGCAAGAGAATGAATGGGTCTCTTCCATAATTTTTATAGAGAGTGAATTCTAAAACACAAAATTATGAATAACTGAAAAGAAAATGTGTGTTGAGGGTGAAGGTTCATTCTCCAAGCTTGTGGGTTGGTTTCTGAACATTTTGTTACCAGGCTAGGTAACATCTTTAGCAGAGTTTATCGGATGTCAGTGTTCTTCTGTTTATAAGAGCTTCAGGTGTAAGTTTGTCAAGTGAGGGTCTGTGATGGGACTTGTGATGGGGAGGTTACATCAGGTCAGGGTCATTGGGAGGTGAACTGCTGGTGATAGGTGGGGCTTGCGTGGGTTGGTTGAGGATTGGTGCTGTCTCTGGTTGGCTGTGTGGTTGATTTGGATTCTGAGAGGTTTGTAGGCTAGTTGTAGGTCAATGTGTATGTTGATGGAATTGCTTGTGGAGTACCAGGCTTTGATGAACTCAACGAGTGTGGTGGGTGGTAGCGTGGTTGATGATTTTTGTGTTGCTCCAATCGAACTGGTGCTGTTTGGTGTCAGTGTGGGTAAAGATTAAGGATTTGGGATTGTGGCGTTTGACTAATATTCATGGATCCTGATTTTTAATTGATGTGATGTTTGTCTCAAGTAGAATTGGTTGCAATGGTTGCAGTTGATTTTGTAGATTATATTGTTTCTTTCATCCTTCTGTATTTTGTCTTTGGTTTTA
>NW_015387891.1:279516-285334 GCF_001527695.2 Protobothrops mucrosquamatus | reverse complement strand
TCCAATCGAACTGGTGCTGTTTGGTGTCAGTGTGGGTAAAGATTAAGGATTTGGGATTGTGGCGTTTGACTAATATTCATGGATCCTGATTTTTAATTGATGTGATGTTTGTCTCAAGTAGAATTGGTTGCAATGGTTGCAGTTGATTTTGTAGATTATATTGTTTCTTTCATCCTTCTGTATTTTGTCTTTGGTTTTAGATAATTATCCTACAACTGAGCTACAGATATTCACCACTATTGCAAAATGTGTGTTTTCAAAACACACATATATGTGTCCAACATAAGGCCATTTTCTTTACTTGTCATTGTCATTGTCAAAGCAACTGTTTGGGACATATTTGGAAGAGGGAAAATTGGATAGGAGTTTTCTTTTCCATTTTCTTTTTGAGCCATTTATAACTTCACCAAAAATCTAATCCCAGTCAAGCTCTTCCCCACAAAAAAAGTAAGCCCTGCAATAATTACATTTCTATTTTTAGACAAACCTTAATAATAGGAAAGAAAAAGACACTGTAGACCAGGGGTGTCAAATTGCCGGCCCGCGGGCTGGACGTGTCACAGGAAAGCCGTGCCCACCCCATTGCCAGCAATGGCAAAACTGTCCCGATACATTGCGTGACGTCACGTGACGTCGTGAGTTTGACATGTCTGCTGTAGACTGTAGACAACAGTATAGACAACAGTGCTCTTCTGCATTTGTTAGCTTCTTTGCAGACTCCTGAGCTCTTTGGCCAGCCTTTGTTTTGTCAACATGAATAATTTTCATTTTCACTTTTATTTTTTAAAAGAGGAAGAACAAAAGACAAGCATCTGATACCTTCTCACCATCTTTGTCTCAAAGTGTTTTCTATGGTATAGTGGGTATGGTGCCTACCCAGATAGAACATTCCAGGCTACTATCTTGAACAAGAGAGAAAAGAAGTTGGGCACTATTCTAAAACAAACTAGTAATTTTTCTTATTTATTTTATTTATTAGATATATGCAGTGGTGGGATTCAGCCAGTTTGCATCGGTCCGGGAGAACTGGTAGCTAATTTTTTGTTGAGTTCGGAGAACCGGCTGAATACACACCATTTCTGGAAGTCCATTTTAGGCCTTGGAGGCCTGGAGGAGGTCTCCCAGGCGTAGAATGGCCCGTCAGAAGTACATTCTAGGCTGCGGATGCCCAGGTCCAGAACGGACTTCCATAAGTGGCATCCATGCAGAGAACCGGCTTTTCAGGTATTTGAATCCACCACTGGATATATGTTCCACACTTTGTCCAGGAATTCAAGGAATCTTTAAATGGGGACCTTAACCTGAGTCTTCCTAGTACTTGTCCAATGCCTTAATCAATATAACACACTGACTTTTATATTACAACCGAGTTACCTCCCCAAGCACAAGGATGGCAGTTATATTAGAAAGATAAGCCAACAGCAACATTTGTATTTCTTTTTCTCTTGCTTTCTCCCTGCTGTGATACTATTTTCTCCCTATCCATTTTGCTTCCCCCTGCACACACACACAAACACACACAGAAATACATAACTTTTGCCACCTTCTTATTTGTCCCTCTGAGTATAACACCAATCAGCTGTTCTAAGATTTGATCTTATTAAAGCCCTTCCCCCAATCAGCCTTTCATCTAAAGTTCCTTGGAGCCTGATTTAATTGTAGTCTGCAGCACAGTGAGAAATTGCCACCATGCACATTGTTCACGGTTTTTCCTCCATTTCTTTTCTTTCTCTAAAGCTCAAATTGCCAGGCTCCCTGTCTTAGATTCTCTGAATTTTGCAGAAACTTTCCTGTCACTGGGGAAAATCTTTATTACCTGGTAAGAAACCACAACAAACAGTTGATTGCCTGTGAACAGAATGAAATTGCAGGCATTTCTGACAACCTCTTAGAAAAACCTCGTCCTACCCACAGCTTAACAGCACTCTTGTCTTGTGCTCCTCATGTTTGGAGCTAGATGGCAGTTGGCTGTTTACAGCATCCCTGCCTTGGAAAATTCCAGTTCCCAATACCTCTCCCATACATTTTGCATTATTCCCCTTTTCAAACCTTGTATTTTATCTGGTTCATTATTTTTTTGTGTTGTTGAAACCCCAGTTATATATATTTTTCTCATTTAATAGAAGAGTTGGGAATTTGTTTTTCACTGATGAGGTGTTCTATGGTATGCTTACTTATTTGCAATTTGCAGCCTTCCCTATATTATCAGATGAGTTTTGTTTCAACAGATTTTTTTATAGGTAGAAAAGGTATTTTTCTACCTATAAAAGAAGCAGTCCGTGAATACTGTAGCTCATTGAATAAAATAAATAGGTTTGTGCAAAACTCACAATTTCAGAAACAAAATGTTCCAGAAATCTCCTCCAGATCATATTGAACCTTCCCCACACTTGGCTGTGCTATTCTGGTGGGAAGGTAGTTTGAAAGTAAATCCTGTAATCCAGAAGCAGCTTGAGGAGATCTGGGAATGTTCTTGCTTTGAAACAGGAGTGTTTAATACAGAATATTTATAGCTCAACATGTCCTTCTTTCATAAATCATATGGCACCCAAGAAAATGTGTGTAGGAGGAAAAGAAATTCTTGTTCTACTGATATCTTATGTATTGTATGCAAAAATTGTTGCATTTTAAATAAAGTAATAATAATAGTAACAATAGTAATAATAGTAATAATAATAGTGATGATGATGATGATGATGATGATGATGATGATGATGATGATGATGATGATGATGATGATGAAGAAGAAGTTGGAAGGGACCTTGGAGGTCATCTAGTCCAACCCCCTGCTCAGGCAGGAAACCCTATACCATTTCAGACAAATGGCTGTCCAGTCTCTTCTTAAAAACTTCCAGGAGCATTCACCACTTCTGGAGGCAGGTTGTTCCACTGGTTAATTGTTCTAACTGTCAGGAAGTTTCTCCTTAGTTCTAAGTTGCTTCTCTCCTTGATTAGTTTCCATCCGTTGCTTCTTGTCCTGCCTTCAGGTGCTTTGGAGAATAGCTTGACTCCCTCTTCTTTGTGGCAGCCCCTGAGATATTGGAACACTGCTGTCATGTCACCCCTAGTCCTTCTTTTCATTAAACTAGACATACCCAGTTCCAGCAACCATTCCTTATATGTATAGAAAGAAAGCAGAACATGATTTCTGTGGGGGTTTTTTTTGGTGACCTTACCAACATTGGCATAAGAGGCACCTGTATTTTGAAGCCAAAATAACATTAGGAAAGGGAAGTAACTTAACTTTTCTTGGGAAAACAAACTTACGTCAATCATAGGACATTTAGTTATAACACATTGGGAACAGCACTAGAAAGCAAAGCCACCAGGAGATAACATTAATAGGAAATTTAGAAGAACCTCAATAGTTTATTCAGCAAAGATAGCCATTGTCTAACTGTATGAATTATTGGCTTTGTAAGTCCATGTTTATTATCTCACTGGCCTTACCTCATCAACAATTAGATAATACTATATCCAATCAATTGTTTAGCTATACTGATCATATGTACAGTCTAATTAGGATACATCTATATAATAGGCTTGCATTTCTGTTCCTTTTAGGTTTGTGAGAAAAAACCTAAAAGGAACAGAAATGCAAGCCTATTTTAGATAATTCTTACTGTAATATGTAATTGTAAGCATCCAGTACTGCAATAAACAATTTGTGTATTACTTTTAGTTCTACAATTTCCTTTTTACATTTGCAGCAGAGATTTATCCAAAAGTAGTGTGACTGGTAGCTTTATTTTTATTTGTTTTACTAATGAATCTCTATATGGAACTATACTTTTTGAGAACAGTTTAATAATTTGGCTGATATTTCATTAACTTGTTTTTAATAGAACGTTGCAACAAGATGGATGGATAGATAGATGATGGATGGATAGATAGATAGATGATGGATAGATAGATAGATAGATAGATAGATAGATAGATAGATAGATAGATAGATAGATAGATAGATAGATAGATAGATAGATAGATAGATAGATATAGAAGATTTACATTTTGTGGTTTAACATGAAATCACAAAATAAATCTTGAAAATCCAGGGTTAAATTCTAACTTTCTACCCCAACTAAGGTTGATGCTTCTGAAATAAAAGACATAGAGCTATTTATTAAGAAGAGCACTATTTATAAAACTTTCCAGATGATGTGAAATGGTAGCTTTCTGCACGGAATTGGAAGGGAAAAGAAATTGCTTTCATTTTTAGAATTTTGATATTTTAAAAATGTTTTTATTTAGATTTTCCAGCATTGCTATTCTGATATTTATGTCAGGAATGATGTGTTTGGACTACTAAAATATTTATCCATAGAATGACCCATCTTGTTAGCAGTGAGACTAAACTGATGACTTTGAAAATATATATATAGATCATGTCTGGTTATATCTGCTCATCTTTTATTCCTGCCAGCAATTCATTATAGAATACAGATAAAGCTTTCTTTGAGGAAAAAGCCTGTGAAAAAAAGCAACCCATATCCAGGTGTGCAAAGCAAACAGAGCTACTATATAAGCAATATGTTTCTGATGGAATCCTCCTATTTGTTCTTTAGAATACAGACTATTTTCTGGGGGTTGGGCGAAAATTACAAATGGGACAGGTGTTTGTGTAAAAAAAAAAAAAAGACTTTCAAGACTTATAATTGATACTAGTTACCCTTTGTTTTCCAGAAGTCTTTTTCCATTTTAACTACTTCAAGTAATACAAGCTGTTGCTTAAATGTGAAATTGGATTTTACAGGTAGTCCTCATTTAACAACTGCCCTACTTATTTACTACTTAAAATTATGACCACACTGAAAAAATAATTTTACGACTGGTCCTCTCACTTATGATCCCGAGGCATCCCATGGTCATGTGAGATTTGAGCACGTTGCATCCAAGCAGGCATTTATGATTTTCACAGCAGTCACGTGATTGTCATTTATATGCTTAAGGGCCAGTTTCCAACAAGCAGAGTCAATGGAAAAGCCAGCAGTAAATTTTCAAATTGCAGTCACATGATGCCTTGCTTAATAACACCAAATGATTTGCTTAATTGCCTCAGCAGAAGTGAGGTTGTGAGCCTGTTGCAATCACATGATGTCTCTCTGAACAATCCCTTTGCTTAGATACGGGATTGCCAGACACAACTGTAGGTGTTAAGCAAGAACTACCTGATTGTTTCTGGTACTGGGATTTTAATTTTATTTTTAAGTAATGGTAATTATTAATTTTATTTTTCTATTGTATATAAAATAATAGTATACAAAATTAAAAACATATTATGATATGGGAAAGGAGAAGGAAAAAACCCTGAAATCATTCATCCATGGGAAATCTCAATGCAAAATGACTATGGAGATTTTCAGTCATTCATATCATGGTTGTCTGCAAGGTGCTTTTCCAAAAGGCAACTGTTTACTTGATTTTTTTTTCTTGAAAACATTCCTTGGCGACGTTTCGACGAAGTCACATTCGTCATCTTCAGGCTGGTGTCTTCAGCTTCGTGCTTCTAAGAGTGGTGTGTGATCGCAGCTGTTTCTTCCTTTTAACTGCCAGTGGGGTTGGAGCTGATTGGGTGGGAGCTTGGCTGTGTTCTGATTGGGTGGAGGTGTGTTCTGATTGGAAAACGGCAAAGCCCTCCTCCCATACATAAAAGGCACCACAGACAGAATCAGCAAGATCCTCCACAAACACAACATCAAGACAGCATTCTGCACAAACCGAAAAATATCCACCATCCTAAGAAACCCCAAAGACAAAATTGAGTTAGAAAATCAAGGAGTATATGAAATCCCATGCACCGACTGCCCCACCACATACA
>NW_015387891.1:274354-277963 GCF_001527695.2 Protobothrops mucrosquamatus | reverse complement strand
AGAGCCAATCACAGGGTTAACAATACATTAATCATACTCTATCTAACATTAATCAACTATTAAAATAACAAATCTATAACATCCTTTAACTCTCTTTTAAACAAATATACTAGTATTAAACACAATAATTATAACATCATATTAATAATTAGAAATAAAAATAAGTAAACTATTATAACATATAAACTACATTAATACTACAAGATTCACTCAAAAACCAAATGAAACTTTTTAGTCCCATATTTACTCTCAATATAATCTATCCATCTTCTCCAAACCGAGATATATCTTTCTTGTGAATAGTCCTTCACATAAGCGGAGATCTTGGCCATTTCTGCTAAATTTGAGACTTTAAGTGACCATTCTTCTATAGTGGGCAAACGTTCCGTTTTCCAACATTGAGCTACTAGTAGTCTTGCAGCAGTTATCAAGTTCAACATCAAGTCCATTTCTTTTGTATCCAAATCTTTCATAATACCCAGCAAAAATATCTGCGGTTTAAACTTTATCTTTTTCTTAAAAATATTTTGAATATTCCACCATATCTTGATCCAAAATGCCTTTACTTCCCTGCATGTCCACCAAATATGAAAATAAGTTGCATCTAAGTTTCCACATCTCCAACACTTAGGTTGTAGATTAGGATTTGTAGTTCCACATTCTGTACTTTCTCTGTCTTGCCAGACAAAATTTGTTCCATACAGTCTATCCATAAAAGCAGACATCATTTCTGACAGAGTTCATAGAATTTTTTTTTCTCCCAAGTTTAGTGGTTTTCTTGGGTAGCCAATAAAATTGAGTGTCCAAAGTGAGAGACATACTTGCTATTTCATTTGGAAAGAAGGCCTACCAATCCAATCACCAGCTTCTCCCAAAGCTTTCTTCTTCATTGTCTTCTTCCATTGTACAATCATTACTCCATAATACATTGTGAGGATGGCATATAATTGACTGTATTAGTTGCTATCTCAAGCGCTTGACAATGCATCACTTTAGTTCTGTTTTAGAGCAATATCTAATGGGCAATCAGTATAGTAGCAAGGATACTGGATAGCCATATACCTTAGGCACCTCTTTCTAATGCTGAAACTGAGTCTGTAGTTTCAGGTAGTCTTTAGTCCCAACTTCAGACTCTTTCTTTGGTTTTGCTTTCTAAAGTTATTTTCTGACTTACTTTTCTGGAACTGCTGTAGTTTTATTTTTTATGGCTTTTTATCATTCAACTCTACCAGTGGCCTTCTGGAATTTATCAGACCTGCACTACCTAATGGAGCTATTGGGGAGGAGGCGGGGGGGGATAGGGGTGGTGATGAGAAACCATGCTTCAGTTTGTGCTAGCCAGAAAAAATAGTATTTTTTTCTTTTTCTTTTTTTCCCCTGCCATCAGTGGGATATTAAAAGATAACCTCCTTAACATTAACAATGTTCTACCACTCATTGTCTAGTTCATATAATTTGAACAGGACTGTGGGCTAGGACAAAGGCCTTGCAGATCTTCAAAGGAACCTGTTGCTTCAATTAAAGCTCAAGTGAAACGTCTTGCTGTTTCATGAAATAATTCAGCCATATGCTTCTAAAAGAAAGGCAGAGGTTTTTACTTTGTTCTGTTCTGAGGCCACCTCTGGCAGTTTCAAAAGCTGGAACAAACTGCTGGGTGTGTGTTGTGCGTATGCTGTGTGGCTACTGCAATGGATATTACAATGGTTGGTTGTGGCTGTGAGATGATACAGAATAGATACAGATACAGAATATTTTCTCAAGACACTATTCATCCCCACTTCACATCTATGAAAATAATCGTATTATTTGCATGGTGTAAAGCCCTTACACTGAGTTGAATCCATCTGCCTTGCATAGGTCTACTAAAGAGTCATTTCAAACAAATTATATATGCAGACCTTCTGTACATTCACCAGAACTGAATTTCAGCAATCAGCCACATGACTTGCAGGTATGGAAAAACATTTTAAAATATTCCATTACCCACTTCTAAGATCACCACCTACTTTTACATAGTATAAGGTAAATTATATTTATTTATAGGGCTTATAGCCACCCTAATTAGCTGTCTCAGAGTAGTGCACAACTCCCCAAATACATAATTTGGGATTAAAGCAAACAAGTACACAATCAAATTTTAAAACAAACGCTATGTTGTAATTGCATATATAAAACAGGAACTATATTCTGCACAATAAAAAGCAGTTCATCATCTGAAAAGATAGTCATAACAAACCAGTCCCTGTGGCTTGATGAAATAACCAACTTATAAATTAAGAATACAGGAAGTAATTTGAATGCAGCAGGAGAATATGCTTATCACAAATGTTTCAAGCTATGAGTCTGAAGGCCTCTAATAATGCTTGATAAATACATTTAGGTACAGTATTAATTATATCTTATTTATTGTTACTTTAGCACTTATTAATAATTCAGCACACTTCTAAAAGCCACCCGTCTAAAAGAGAAAAACTTTGTATGATATTTAAAACTGGAGAACTTGCATTTGTGGAGTTTCTTTATGTACGTTTCACCTCTTTGAAAGTCACTTAAAAGCAACTTCTCTGCATGATAATATTAGCGTATGGAATCCATTACTCCTACTGGCAAATTAGTTAAAGCTCCCGGCTCCTCAATCTGGATGGAAGCACTGGAGGAAATGCTTACATTCAATGACAGCTAAAATATGCCTTTCAGACTTAAATAGAAAGTAATGGAGGTACCATGGAAGCGCAAAGCTACCTATTATTTTTCTTAGCTGTGGTAGTTCAGTGCTGAAGGTAATGTTTCTGGAGATGTGTTGAAGGAAGCTATTTATCATTTTACTTAGTGTAAGACAGGAGGCAATACATTTTCTGTAGCAAGCAGATAGATTTCAGTTTAATATTGGGAAACTGCAAGGTTTTTTGAGCAGCAGAACAAAGCAGTCTGGGAAGAAGAAAACTCTTCCTTTGGGGGAAAAAAAAGCACCTAGGTCAGCTTTCAGATGAAGCTTAAGCATTCCACTTGCCCATCACAGTTTTTAGGTATGCATTGTAGTTTTGGAGTCCCATCTAATTTTCTGTCTCATACAGTTCTATACTCCACTTTCATACTAAACATAATGTTCACTGGTTGTCTGTCTCCTGATATTTCTCGCAGGTCATCTTGAAATAGAGATTTTTTTTTTCATTCCCAAATTTCTGTGGGCCAATCTCTTTTTGTGCTTTCACAAAATGAGATTGGCCCACAGACATCTGGGAATAATAATACAAAAACCCTCTATTTCATCATGACCTGCAAGAAATATCAGGAGACAGACAACCAGCAAACATTATGTTTAGTACAAAAGTGGAGTATAGAACTGTACAAGACAGAAAATTAGATGGGACCCCAAAAACTATGATGCATAGAAAATTCTTGGTGAAGAGTGGTCTAAGCTAATGAATTATTGTAGGGGCAAACATCACATTCTTCCATCTCTGCCTCCAGCCAGAGAACCAGTGCAATATATCCACTAATGTCCTGGACTAGGATTGTGAAAACAAATCCACCCTCCACCATGAAAGCTCACTGGCTACTATCAGGCCAGTCATTTGCACTCTCATTCCAATCTTCATATTGTTTTTC
>NW_015387891.1:269118-273841 GCF_001527695.2 Protobothrops mucrosquamatus | reverse complement strand
TATTATTATTATTATTATTATTATTATTATTATTATTATTATTATTATTATTATTATTATTATTATTATTATTATTATTAAAAAATATGGAAACATTTAAGGTGCAGGCCCAAACTTGCAGCACTCCTCTTGATACATCACTCTACTTTGAAGGAAAGATTTAGTACCCCATGGTTAATCATAGGATATGTGACAAAAAGAGCAGACCAAGCTCTCACTTTTCTTTATAATTAATATAGAAGTACATACGTTTAAAATGCAAGACAGATTATAAATTACTTTGGTCTCTGTTTTTTAAAAAAACCTTTGAAAGTCAAGATTTGCTTTTTGTTCTCTTCTGAGCACTAAACAGTCTTTGACAATAATAGCTGCTGATAACAGATATCAGATAATTTACAACAGAGATAGAGGAGGATGAATTTTATTGATTTAGTGACAGCTGACAAGATGAATATTTCAACTGATCCTGTATAATCTCAAAGAAAGCTTCAGACGGTATGAAAAGCTAACACCTAAGGGGTCAATTTTTATCATCAGTTTTGTCTCATCACAATTGCCAGGAGAAGTGCTACTTATTAGAATATATCCCCAAATCTTTTAAATTATATCCAGGAAAGGGAAAAAATACATTGACATATAAAACACACTAGCACTAAAAAATGCACTGAATGTATAAAGTATTAAATTCACAGAGGATTCAATCCTTCAATCCTTCAATCCAGAAGGAACATTTGAAGACTCCTGAAATAATTAACAAGTGGAATATTTAAAAATGTATATGAGCATTATATTATTTTTTAATCTTAAATTTGATTTTTTTTTAAAAAAAAAAAATCCTTCATTTTTTTAAAGAAATGTAGTTTTTTAAAGTAGTTCCAGAACTTAGTTTCAGAATTTAGTGAGGATGTGGGAGTGCCAAAATTACAAATTGTCAATTTTTGACAGAACTGAATAAATATTTGCAATTTGAAGTATTTCTGTTTCATCTAGCTATCTACCTGCATATCTATCAAGTTCATTTATGGCAGTTTATGATTTTTTTTTAAAAAAAGTCAGTTTTAATTTGTTCACGTGAAGTATTAATACCACTTTACAATGCCTTGGTAAGGCCACACTTGGAATACTGCATTCAGTTTTGGTCACCACGATGTAAAAAAGATGTTGAGACTCTAGAAAGAGTACAGAGAAGAGCAACAAAGATGATTAGGGGACTGGAGGCTAAAACATATAAGGAACGGTTGCTGGAATTGGGTATGTCTAGTTTAATGAAGAGAAGGACGAGGGGTGACATGATAGCAGTGTTCCAATAGCTCAGTGGCTGCCACAAACAAGAGGAGTCAAGCTATTTTCCAAAGCACCTGAAGGCAGGACAAGAAGCAATGGATGGAAACTAACCAAAGAGAGAAGCAACCTAGAACTAAGGAGAAATTTCCTGACAGTTAGAACAATCAATCAGTGGAACAACCTGCCTCCAGAAGTTGTGAATGCTCCAACACTAGAAGTTTTTAAGAAGAGACAAGACAACCATCTGTCTGAAATGGTATAGTGTTTTCTGCCTAAGCAGGGGGTTGGACTTGATGACCTCTAAGGTCCCTTCCAACTTTATTATTATTATTATTATTATTATATAATACACAAAAATGTTTGCATTTTTATGAACACAATCTTTGCCTACTATTTTCCCTACATAAAGCTTTTAATGCATTGTTTTTGTACAATTTCCTTAATCACAAGTTGATTATGGTGATGTAACTGTATTATAATATGGTCCATCCACAATTTAATGAACTAATAGGGAAGAGATATCAATTATATATAAATTTTACATAATATATATGTGCCAAATGGAGCTTTACACATGTTCAGAAGCATTGATTTGAACCAACTGATTTGTATTTATTCGAATATAAAGGTCTGTGAAAGGTTTGCTATATTTGTGGAACAGGAAATTTTAAACAATAACTAATGTTTAAACAATATCTACATTTAAAAATGCTCTGAACTGTAAACATACTAGCTTTTAATAAAAATACTCCTATCAATAAAGTGATGTTTACTTTTGTTATTGTGAACTACCAAGAATCTTGGAATAGTGGTGGATAAAGAATACTGTGATAAGTTATGATATAAGTTATATAGGTTTCTTTATCATGGTAGATGCTTTTAAAAAGCAGAAACTATCCAACATCTCAATATCTTCACTGCGAAGCTCTTATGATAGTTGGGTCTTCTCTACAATAAATCTTAATCCTATTTTTTTCTGACTGTGCTATTTGACTTTCATTGCCAGAACTTGAAGATCATTTGCATTTTCAGCTATCAAAGTATCACCATCAACATAGTACAGATTATTGATGTTTCTTCCTTCATTTTTAAAAACAAACTAATCTTCTTCCAATGCATTTTCCCTTAATATATATTCTACTCAATATATGTGTGTAATAAATATGGAAAGAGTATATAGCCTTGACTTACTTCTTTGTGAAACTGGAGCCAATTTGTTTTGCTATGTTTCATCCAGACTATGGCTTCCTGTTCTGTGTATAATTTTCTCATGGGGGTGATGAGATGTTCTGGAATTATCATTTTTTTTAACAACTTGTCATGGCCAATACAATTAAAAGAGCTTTATTTAATCAATGAAGTTCTTTTAAGTTTTTTTTTTTAAATGTTCTCTGGCTTTTTTAATAACCAGCATACCTCTTCTTCCTTGGTCCTTTTTATTTATTTATTATTACTTTTCTATTGTTACATTTCATTAGTGCTTGATAAACATTATCTGGGTTACTTTTTGTTTTGCTTAAGAATACAAATTATATTCCTAGTCTCTACACTGTTTTTCCAGCCATTGATAAAATAAATTCCATATTTGAAAATATTCTGTATCTTCTTTCTCTTTAATCCTCAGTGTGAGTCTGTCCATTTCAGTGCAGTCCAATATCTTCTTAATTATCTCTTCATCTGATGGTGTTTCTTCCTTCTTCCAATGCTGAGCAAATACAATCCTCACTGCTGTCAATACATGCAATGTTAGATATACACTTTATCAAATTTTTCTGGTACTATACCTAATAAGAAAAGTTCAGGTTTAAAATCTATATGTTTATCTAACATTTTTTTCTAACCAAGTGTGTATTTTAACCCAAAGATTTCTTGCTTTATTGCAAGTCCACCACAGATGGTAATATGTGCCCGGTTTTTGGTTACATTTCCAACATTTACTAGAAACGTTTATGAATATTTTTGCTGATCTAACCAGTGGTAAGTGCCATTTACAAAACATTTCATATAAGTTCTCTTTATAAGAAGTTGCCATTGTTAATTTCTTTCCCATAGATTTTGTCATATCTCTAATTCTGTATTATGTCCAAAGTTTTTTGCCCATTGTCATTGTTTCTTTCACTTGTTCATCTTCCATTTTCAAATTTAATAAAAAAAATATAATTTCCTAATCAATTTTTCATCAGAGGTCAGCAATATTTGATCACACATTGTCTGGTCTTCATAAAGACCATACATTTTAAGATCTCTATCATATCTAGATTGCAATTATACTTGAAACCAGCATAATACTTCAATACCCTGGTGTTCAAACTCTTGTTTAGATTTTAAACTCCCTTCCATATCCAAAATGTCCAGATTATTTGTCCAGATTTTCTCAAATTTCAATAGATTAGAGTGAACACTTCCATCATCTTGGGATTTTCCGGTATATTTTGGGTTTTACCTTTTCCCAGACAAGAAGTAGTGAACCACCTTCAAAAACCACCTTGAAATCTGGTATCTCCCTTTCCATGTAGAACTTTAATCTACAGTATGTTGGATAATCTTAAGCATTATTTTGCTGGCTTGTGAAATTAAATATATTGTTTATACTTTGTACATTCTGTTAAATTTATTTTCTTTTCTTTCTTTTCTTTTTCTTTTCTTTTTTCTTTCTTTTCTTTCTTTTTTCTTTTTTCTTTTGCTATTGGCATGTTGTTTGATCTCTTTTTAATGTAGGGCCTGACTGTTCTTCTTCTCTTCTGCCTGCATAGTTTCATTAGAATCTTTAAAGATTTTTCATATTTCTATAGATATAAATCTTTGAGTCCTCTGATGTGGTAAGGACCAGAGTGCTGACTTAAATGCATCTTCTAGTATTAGGTTCTTGTAAATTGGGAATATCTTTTAAGGCATTGCTACTATATAGAATTTAGTATTTAGAATATGGTGGGTAAATGAACAAAAATGCACTGTGAAAACTGGATAGTTTTGTTCTGCTTCACCTTAGCTTGCATGTTACTCTTGAACTGGCCTGGAAATGTTTTTGCTGTTATATGTGAGCTTTTCCAACTCCATTTACCAATAATATAGTGAATTTGATTCCCGTATGCTCCATCTGGGGATGTCTGTGTCTATGGATTTTCTTTTAAGTTTCTGAAATAACAGTGAAAAAATATTGGAATTGACAGAAACTTAAAAGTCATTCTTTTGCTTTATTTCTCTTTCTTAGGCAACATAGTTCATTTACCTCTTCCTCTTTACTATTTCTAAATTTGGCACTCCAGTCTCCAATCACAAGCAGTACTTTTTGTTTGTATATTCAGACAATTCCAGAATAAACTTGACCATAAAATTAGTTAACCTTTTCCTCAGTGATTGGAACATAATTTTACATAATTGTAATATTAAATTTGTTAGCAAAACCTAATTGATATTGATTGACTGCTATTTTTCACGG
>NW_015387891.1:264062-268983 GCF_001527695.2 Protobothrops mucrosquamatus | reverse complement strand
TATTATTATTATTATTATTCCAGTGCATTTCAATGTTTTGATGCCAATGATGTCACTGAGTAGTCAATTCATTTCATCTTTTACTTAGCAGAGCTTTCTCTTGATTGCCTTTCTTACATTCCATGTTCTCACTATAATTTTGTCTTTGCAACTTCAAGTTTTCTTTTCTTGCATCATTAAGTAGACATCACAAAGGCTTTAGTCTACATTATAAGCACCACTCCAAAAAATCCTCAGCTCTCCCTCAGTAGCATGTCGAGTGCTGACTTATCTGAAGGGCTCACAATCCAGCACTATATTGCCAATCACTTTATCCTTTCTATCTGATTTTCTTGATAAAATACAGGAGCAGCGTGTTACTGCCTTCTCCCATGCATTATGAATTATGTATTTGCCATTGCACTGAAGTGATCATATATCTCCCATATCTTTCTTTATCATTGCAGTCCAATATAGCTGCCTATTTGCTTTGGTTGGACAGCTGGGATAACCTTCACACCTTAGGTGACCCTGCTGGGAATATATACTCTTGGCACACACACTCCCAGTGTTGTACACAACTGCGCACACACACATTCACATGCACATAATAGATAAACAAAATAGAACAGAAGTAAATAGAAAAATAAATAAAGAAATAGTACCCATCTCCTCCTTTGGTCAAGTGGACAAAAAGGAGCTGGGTGATTTCAAATTGCTTTTGTGGGTATTATTGTAGATTATCTCAGTGGATAAACTAATTGTAAATATTAAAACATGCAAAAATATTGAGGGTAATTTTACCCATGGATGGCACATTTTTTCATGTATTTTGGTTACAAATTCAAGAGTTAGCTTATCTGTTGATGGGCTTTTCTACAAATAGTAAGCTGAAGTGAACTAGACTTAGCTGATATTCCTTTTTCATACCTCATATGTTTAATATTTTTGGTTTACTATTCTTTACATTTTATCTGTGCTGGTATAATATCATTTTGACTGAAAAATAATTTGACTAATATGCAAAAAAAAAAAAAAAGAACAGAAAGGTAGACTTGCTCAACTTTGTTCCACTTACTCAAATTAACTATTATTCACAAACATGATTTTGTTCTTTATTCAGGAAGATTGGGGTCATGAAAGCTTCAAGAAAGGTGTCTAGGTTTCTGACCACCACAGCACCAACTCCAACATTTAGGCCATCTTTATATGATAAGGAAATGAAAACAATGATTAGTAAAATGCTGATTGCACAGATGCCAATGCTGGATGGCTTATGGGAGCAAGGCCAGGTCCCAAACTGCTGTTCTGATCTTTAGGGTGAGACCAATTTCAACCAGCATAGATGGTGTTTGTAAGCCCAGATTAGTTCCCCTGATGACAAACCTTTCTTTTCTTGTTTGAACTGATACTGTAGCCCTTAGAAGAAAATATCCTTCAATTCAATTAAAATGATTCCTGTGTAAACATCCATCAGAGTTTACTGTAGGATTCTCACAGGAGAATATTGCATCAACATTATTAGACTATAATTCAAAGCAAAATGTGTTTGAGTGCAGAACCAGTCAATCTATGATTGCTGTGCAAAGTATATAAATGCATTAATTTTGTCTTGCCTGCTAGTTGTACCTGATTAAAAATAACCCCTTTGACACTAGGGAGAAAAAAAACACCTTCCAGCTTTGTTTAAACTTGATGGAGCTCTGATTAGCACACTCATCAAGAATTTATTTGAATCTTAATTAAACATGAATCAGTTGAGGTAGCCTGTAGATCTATTTGCTCAGTGTTATTATTACACTTTTGCTGAAATTACCATTTACATAATTGGGGAAAAAAGACCAAAACCATAAAAAGGACAATATCTTGCATGTCTTTTATCAATTGAGTATTCACTGCTATCTGAATTGTGAATTTTCAGAAGTATTAAGTGGACAAAGGGCAGTAATAATCAACAATAACAGCTACCATTGCATATACAGCAAAAAAAATAAGCACTAGGTTTTTTTAAATATATATATATCAAATGATATATTTTCTTACAATCTTGGCAGAAAAAATGTACTTAACCAACCTGAATATCAGGTAGATTGAGCATGCACATTTCTCTTGAGACTAAATTTTGCATCCTGGGAGCTATGCAGTGGATCCCAAAAATTTGAATGCTGCAGTGTTTTTGTCTGAATAGCAAATTCCTGGTACTTTGGCATTAGACAAATCGACCATCAATAGACACATAATCCACATTTATAAACCATTGAAAAGAGATAATGAAAAAGCTTGGAAGGAAAAAAAAGATTAGAACATATTTCCTTCAGCTACCAAATCTCCTGTTAAGCAGGGAAAAACAACAACAACAACAACAACAACAACAAAACCTAATCAAGGAACTACCAAGAAGAAAGTCATGTCTCCTCCAACACTGGAAGGGCAAACTACTGTATATAAACAGGAAGCAAATCTCACTCTCATTAGCACTGATGAAGTTACTTAGTTAGGTAATACAATTTCTGCAAGCAAATAGCTCAGTTCAGAAAGTACCAAGAACTCCATACTTTGATCCTAAACTACATATTTTCTTTGAATAGGAAATTTAATTTCTTTTAGGATAAATCTTCAAAAAAAAAACTTCCCAAAGTGGTCAAGTGTGTATTACATATATAGTATCATAAAATAAAATTTTATAACCATCATAAAACAATCAGAGCATTATAACCCATACTGAAATTATTATTGAAAAGTTATAGCTTATGATGGCCTACAATAATTTTGTTCCCTCAGGATGCTTAAACGTCAGAAGAATCCTTGGAGATATTCTCAGGATAGTATTTAACTTGAGGAGAACTTCAGAGACATTTTCCTTTAATGTAAATTCATACAAGGGGAATGGGGGAGGGTTCAGGAACTGTAGATATTTTCTTAGTAATCAGTAAAGCAATGATATTGAACACCACAGTATAAGAGAAACTGTACATAAAATGAGAGATCATCCAATTGCTGAGGAGGCTAGGAAGAGGGAAGCATGAGATCATCAGTGTCTGCAGCAAATCACAACAACGGGTGCATGATGATGTTATTGGGCAAATGTCCTTATGTACTTGCTTCCCAAATTTCACACAAATATGTAAGTCATACATTTATGTAATAATGTGATACGCATTTCCTCATCCCTAATTCTCTCCCATATCTGTCCATGCATGAAACCCAAGAAAATAGCCCATAAGCCTGTAGTTTTTCTGCATTCCATGTTTATGGAATGTTATTTATTGATTTATTTAAATTTACTAGCCACTCAACTCCTGGGGACTCTGGGACGAATGGCTTTGCCTGCTGAAACGTTCTAGTATAGAAGAAAGAAAGATTGTATCAACCATAAGACAGAAAAATGCAATTTTTAGGCATCTTAGAAAATAGATACATTGTAATTAAATGTAACCTTTTTGCCCCTAAGATATTGTAGTAACAATGAAGGTTTCATAGTTTTTACCTGTAATTTTCATGTGAGCCATACTTTCCATAAAGATATGCTAATCAGGAATGCACATATACATGTGTAACTTTAAGTAATTAACCACTATTCTTAAAAAGCTCTTCTCTTTTCTTTACAGTGGAACAAAATGTTGATCAACCTATGGTATATATGAAACCCTTTAGCACTGTTTTTTTTTCTTTTCAGTCTGGATTTCAGTTGATGAAAAAGCCCTTCAATACTACTACTACTACTACTACTACTACTACTACTACTACTACTACTACTACTACTACTACTACTACTACTACTACTGTCATAGTATCAGACTAGTGTGCCATTTTGTAGAATGAGCTATATAAGTGAAATGTAGTTCTTTATTTATTCTGAACAATAAAACTAATTAGAATTCCTATTTGACAAAATACATAGAAATGGTGCACACAAGAATACTCAAATGAGAGAAGAGATTGTAACTGAGTTCCTTTAGAGTTAAGGTTTTACAAAATTTGATTGAGCTGTTGTATATCTTCTGAAAAATTAGACCAATATATGTCTAGAAAGATAAAGAAAAAGATGAAGAATAGAGAAATATAAAGGGTAATAATAGTACAAAGAATTATGGCATGAAGACAAAATATGGCAGAGAACAGAATAGAAATAAGAGGGGAATCTGTTTTCTTAAGCTTTCCTTCCATTTGAATCACTCACACTATTTACAGTTGAATTCTAAAAGTGTTAATTCAGAAATAGAAGGATATGTAATTTGAATTTTGACTATTTTAAGTATATACATCACAGGGTAAATGAATACCCTGTGTGCCAATATTCATAGACAAAGGGCAAAAGAAAAACAGAAAAGCAAAGGCAGAAAAAGGGAAGCTGAATTCAGCTCACCCTGAAATGAAATTGACAAATCAGAATATAAACAGGAACTTGTTTATTTATTTATGCAACATATAGCCTAAGTTTTTATTGTTTTATTCAGTAATACAATCTGGGAAAACAAATTAATTTTAAAAATCCAAATAATAAATTAAACATGAAAATGAGTAATTTAATGAGAGTTTTCTCTGTATGGGACTGCATTACCTGTGAAAGAGCCTGTGCAATTTGAAGGTCTTTCTGGGCTTATAGCTCCTGTTCAAGTAGCAGGTGGAAGATGTAGCTAGGAATATCTATCTGGTGTGCAAATTGCAGTCTTCCCAAGTAGCTTGGCTTCAGTAATTCAAGCTCCCTTTAAACTACTGTAATGTGTTCTATGTAGGGTTGCCTTTAAAGATTACTCAGAATCTACAGGTGTCCATAATTCAGTGGCCCATATGTTAACTGGTATCCAATATTAGGAACAGATAACTTCAGAGCTGATGGCTCTGAACTGGTTGCTGATTAATTTCCAAGCATGATTTTGTTTATTTTATTTTTATTTTTTTAGCCTATAAGGCAGGGGTGTCAAACTGCCGGTTTCATCAT
>NW_015387891.1:258310-261081 GCF_001527695.2 Protobothrops mucrosquamatus | reverse complement strand
GATGCATGCACATACTTGTACTCACTTGTTCTGCTACAAAATTGATTGAGGTAATAATGCATGGGGAAGACAGTTGACAGTCTGTGCAACTTATATATTTTGAGATGTAAAGAAACACAAATGGATATAAAATATAAAATGACTGATGATATAGTGTCAGATGATAGGCCCCTCAAGTTGGATAGTTCCCAACCTGCTATTAAGAAAAGGTGAGGGTCTTTCACACTACTAATGGTGTTTATGGCATGGCTAGATTTAAACCTCCAGGACATGTAGTTGCTGATTGCTGCCATACAATGCCATACAATCAGTTAGAAAGGACCTGCCCTAACTGAGCAGACATTTAAAAGTGATGGCAGGTAGTTTGCTCCTTCCAGCTCTCAGGATTATGTTAATATAGCCTTACAATTAAGTTGATTTAGCTGTCATTGTCAAAACTGACTCAGCTTCATTGTTGCCTGCACCTGATTTCCACTTGCAGTTTGCCTAACAGAAATGGGGGGAGGGTTAGTAAATTCCTAGGGAGGGGGAAGGGCTAAGGAATGCATGAGAGCCTTCTGCTGCCTTTGAAGAATTACCCACCAAGGTTAAGTTCTGAGAACTGTTCAAATGGCACAATCTGTTTTCCCAAAACAAAAGAACTGCATGTAATTGGTGGACAATGAACTGTGGGTGGCCCAGAGAAGAAAAGGTGGGTTTTTTTTTACCTATGTCGCTTTTCGCAGGAAAACCTCAGAACTGACATTCCTTCTATTGTACCTAGATGAATCTTTCAATAAAGTTTTACTCTTGGTGAACTCTTTGGACCGAAAGTTCCTTTTTTAGAATGTGCCAACTGGGATGGTTGACAATCTAGTCATGTTCTGTCTGGTTGACCCATAAAGACTGAAAGTTAGTCTTGTTATGAAGAGGTTGAGCATGGCTTTAATACTGAAAGAAAAAATACCAGTGTTATTCTTACCAGGTTAACTAGACAGGAAACACAAAGAGATAAGGTAATCCTATTTTATTGTAAAAGCTACATTAACAAAATCTTGCAAGTAAGAAAGTATAAATCTCTCCCATCTCCTTTACAATTTGAGAAATTAGGGAGGGTCTATCCTGAGTCTCTTGCTCTGCCCACTATCCAGGTCCAGGTTATGTCCTCTCTTATTTGACAATTCCCTAGTTAGCATCTCTTCACCCAATTTCCCAAGGTCTTTCCCCATACCATTACAATCAAAAACCTGCACAATGCTGATAATACTATCCTGTTAGCCAAAAACGTGACTTAGGATTGACAATGGCAATTTTGAAATGTTGGATACCTTCTGGTCAACCATCAACAGTAAAGGAACAAGTAGTCAAGACATAGGCTAGTACTTGGTAGAGCATCCATGAAGTCCTTGGAATAGATATTTAAATTCTATAATATGCCTCTACCTAAAACTTCTGAATTGTGCAAACAATTGTATTCCCTATGACACTCTATGGAGCCAAATGTAGAAGTTTAAAGAAGCCAGATAGGAAGAATATTGATGCCTTTGAGCTTTTGTGTTGGACCTGAGTCCTAAGAATATTGTGGCCAACCAAAAACATAAGCCAGTGGATTATCAAAAATATCAAGCCAGAATTCTCACTTGACGCACAAATGATCAGGCTGAAATTATACTATTTTAGGCAAGGAAGAAGAGGATGGATGACCAGCAACATGGATTCAGACAGTGGCAATGGAGGCAGTATTGGAAGACCTGAAAGGTTAGATTAGGTATAAATTATCATGAAGAAAATCTTTGTAGTCACTAGGATTCAAAAATGATTTGATGGTAGGCAATCAGACCGTCAGAAAGTCAGTCATATCTGCCTGAAACATGATGTGGACCTTTCTTGATATTTTACTGCTGATTGTTTGATCATAGTAGCTGGTCATAAAGTCTTTATGACAAACTATTTTGCTTGCCAGTGAGATTGCTAATTGGTTCCAGCTAAATGGGATTTATTTGATCTTGGCTCTGAGCAAACGGATTAAGTGGGATGAACCTTCCCTCCAGACATAGAATGCTTTTTCATGTATCAGACTTGTGAGATGCCATTTCTGAAAGTGTCATTCAAGACAGAAAAAGATGTTAATGTAATTAATACAGTTTTCAACCCTAATCTTGCAATTTAGCATATGGAGACAAACTGCAGCTTTCATACTAACTCCTATTGAAACCACAGCCTCAAGATGTTTCCATCAAGAACGTTGCCCATCAAATTGCAGTTGGCTTTGTTCCCCCATGTCTTGGCCTTTTGGGGCTAATTGCAAACAACGTTACTCTAAGGCATTAAAGAGAACTCTACTTTGTGTAAACTTTTGTGTCTCTCACTAGAGAGACTAGAGATACATCTATGTGTATAGAGGTAAGCTTAGTCTGAATCTGAAAATGACTTCAACATCAACCCCATTCCTCTCTCCCTTCCATTCTCACACATACACTCTAGCAGCTGTTTGAATCTGTATAAGCAAATCTGGTGACAGGGATGACAAAGAAAATATTTGATTAGCACTTATTCTCTGTGCCTCAAGAAGGTAAGAGGTATGTTTGCTTTGAATTTATTTATTTATTTATTTATTAATTACATTTATATCCCGCCCTTCTCCTTGCGGACTCAGGGCGGCTAACAATTGGATAAAATACAGACATATTATACACCTATTAAAATTGATTAAAAAGAAATATTTAAACTCATCAGATTAAAAGTAATTAAAACCCCTTTAAAATCCCTTAGGCCAGTCCCGCAAGCTGGAA
>NW_015387891.1:214954-255453 GCF_001527695.2 Protobothrops mucrosquamatus | reverse complement strand
AGTCCCGAGTCATGACAGGAGGTCCAACAGCAGAGTCGGGAAGGGGAAAAGTCCTCGTGGTGGTGGTCAAGGGGTTAGATGGATTGGAAGAAGGCGATATAGTTCGTAGGTCTTTACACCCCCCATAAGAAAGAAAGAGGGAGGGGGGGAGGAAGTTGCAGTCAAAGTCGGCCAGCCAACAGCGTAGGCCTCCGGGCCCACCGAGCCCAGTCACACAGGTCCCCAGGGCCCCCAGGCACTCACCGTCAGGCATATCCCTCTGGCCAATGCCTCCCTTGGGCCTTGTCCTCCGCCCGGGCCGTTCTTCCGCCCGGGCCGCTGTGCTACTGTGCCGGCGCGCCCTCCGGGCCACTGTATACCACGCTGCTGGGCCGGCACAACCTCCGGGCCACTGTATGCCTCGTCTCTGGTCACTCCTCCCTTTTACAGGCCGTCGGGCCACCCCGGTCCCCAGGCCACCAGGCCGCCAGGCTGCCACGCCACTAGGCCCCAGACTGTCGGCGGGCCACCGGATCTTCAACAGGCCACAGGGCCGCCCCCACATCGGGCCGCCCGGCAGCCGCGCCAGGCCGAATATTATATTGTATGTAGATCTGCTGAATACTCTGCACAGTATATGAAAAAATTGACTGGATTTTCATGGTACTTCAATAGTTCATCTTCACTGGAAGAAAGAATCTATAAGTGTCCATCCAAAGAAACCAAAGGAACAAATGGACAGGTTGTGCTAAATTATATGGTATAAGGACTGTCAATCAGACAATTTTCTTGGCTTAGCTCCAAAGAACCCTTGAATTCACCTAAGTTTTTTCTTCTCAGAAAAAAAATAAAGCAGATTTGTCCCCCTCCTTGTACCAAATTAAACCCTCTCCCCTTCAGCAACCATTTAGGGCAGGGGTGTCAAACTGCCGGCCAGTGGGCTGGACGTGTCATTGGGAAGCCACGCCCACCCCATTGCCGGCAATGGCGAAAAAGCTCCGTTAAGTTGTGCGATGTCATGTGACGTCACAAGTTGGACATGTCTGATTTAGGGGGAATAATTGTAGGTATAGGTAATGTGAAAATACTTATTACACAGAACAGTATATTCACTTCTTAAAGTTGACATTCTGGAATATTATTGATACAGATCAACTAAAAGATTCCTGTGCAGTTAAAAATATTAACGTGTTTATTAAAATACTTTTTATATTATTTTAACATTAAAAAATCTGTTCATTCTTTGTTTTTGTTATTGTTTTGTAACATGAAGATGATTTGTATTGNAATTTTATGAAATTTGGAATAAATGTTATAATTGGCTAGAACAGAGAAAGAAAAAGATATAATTATTGATGTATATAAAATGTAAATAAGATGTAAAGAACATTTAAAATGTAAAGCACTGTTCTGTTAGAAGAAAAGAGTTATGTTTATGTAGTTTTGGTGTATGGTGTATGGTGAAAAATAATAATAAAAATAAAAAATAAAAAAGAAAGGACCTGCCCTAACTGAGCAGACAGTTAAAAGTGATGGCAGGTAGTTTGCTCCTTCCAGCTCTCAGGATTATGTTAATGTAGCCTTACAATTAAGTTGATTTAGCTGTCATTGTCAAAACTGACTCAGCTTCATTGTTGCCTGCACCTGATTTCCACTTGCAGTTTGCCTAACAGAAATGGGGAGAGGGTTAGTAAATTCCTAGAGAGAGGAAGGGCTAAGGAATGCATGAGAGCCTTCTGCTGCCTTTGAAGAATTACCCACCAAGGTTAAGTTCTGAGAACTGTTCAAATGGCACAAACTGTTTTCCCAAAACAAAAGAACTGCATGTAATTGGTGGACAATGAACTGTGGGTGGCCCAGAGAAGAAAAGTTTTTTTTTACCTATGTCGCTTTCGCAGGAAAACCTCAGAACTGACATTCCTTCTATTGTACCTAGATGGATTGTATTCCCTATGACACTCTATGGAGCCAAATGTAGAAGTTTAAAGAAGCCGGATAGGAAGAATATTGATGCCTTTGAGCTTTTGTGTTGGACCTGAGTCCTAAGAATATTGTGGCCAACCAAAACATAAGCCAGTGGATTATCAAAAATATCAAGCCAGAATTCTCACTTGACGCACAAATGATCAGGCTGAAATTATACTATTTTAGGCAAGGAAGAAGAGGATGACCAACAACATGGATTCAGACAGTGGCAATGGAGGCAGTATTGGAAGACCTGAAAGGTTAGATTAGGTATAAATTATCATGAAGAAAATCTTTGTAGTCACTAGGATTCAAAAATGATTTGATGGTAGGCAATCAGACCGTCAGAAAGTCAGTAAGATGTGCCTGAAACATGATGTGGACCTTTCTTGATATTTTACTGCTGATTGTTTGATCATAGTAGCTGGTCATAAAGTCTTTATGACAAACTATTTTGCTTGCCAATGAGATTGCTAATTGGTTCCAGCTAAATGGGATTTATTTGATCTTGGCTCTGAGCAAACGGATTAAGTGGGATGAACCTTCCCTCCAGACATAGAATGCTTTTTCATGTATCAGACTTGTGAGATGCCATTTCTGAAAGTGTCATTCAAGACAGAAAAAGATGTTAATGTAATTAATACAGTTTTCAACCCTAATCTTGCAATTTAACATATGGAGACAAACTGCAGCTTTCATACTAACTCCTATTGAAACCACAGCCTCAAGATGTTTCCATCAAGAACGTTGCCCATCAAATTGCAGTTGGCTTTGTTCCCCCGTGTCTTGGCCTTTTGGGGCTAATTGCAAACAACGTTATTCTAAGGCATTAAAGAGAACTCTACTTTGTGTAAACTTTTGTGTCTCTCACTAGAGAGACTAGAGATACATCTATGTGTATAGAGGTAAGCTTAGTCTGAATCTGAAAATGACTTCAACATCAACCCCATTCCTCTCTCCCTTCCATTCTCACACATACACTCTAGCAGCTGTTTGAATCTGTATAAGCAAATCTGGTGACAGGGATGACAAAGAAAATATTTGATTAGCACTTATTCTCTGTGCCTCAAGAAGGTAAGAGGTATGTTTGCTTTGAATATTATATTGTATGTAGATCTGCTGAATACTCTGCACAGTATATGAAAAAATTGACTGGATTTTCATGGTACTTCAATAGTTCATCTTCACTGGAAGAAAGAATCTATAAGTGTCCATCCAAAGAAACCAAAGGAACAAATGGACAGGTTGTGCTAAATTATATGGTATAAGGACTGTCAATCAGACAATTTTCTTGGCTTAGCTCCAAAGAACCCTTGAATTCACCTAAGTTTTTTCTTCTCAGAAAAAAAATAAAGCAGATTTGTCCCCCTCATCTCTACTCCTTGTACCAAATTAAACCCTCTCCCCTTCAGCAACCATTTAGGGCAGGGGTGTCAAACTGCCGGCCAGTGGGCTGGACGTGTCATTGGGAAGCCACGCCCACCCCATTGCCGGCAATGGCGAAAAAGCTCCGTTAAGTTGTGCGATGTCATGTGACGTCACAAGTTGGACATGTCTGATTTAGGGGGAATAATTGTAGGTATAGGTAATGTGAAAATGCTTATTACACAGAACAGTATATTCACTTCTTAAAGTTGACATTCTGGAATATTATTGATACAGATCAACTAAAAGATTCCTGTGCAGTTAAAAATATTAACGTGTTTATTAAAATACTTTTTATATTATTTTAACATTAAAAAATCTGTTCATTCTTTGTTTTTGTTATTGTTTTGTAACATGAAGATGATTTGTATTGNCTTATTACACAGAACAGTATATTCACTTCTTAAAGTTGACATTCTGGAATATTATTGATACAGATCAACTAAAAGATTCCTGTGCAGTTAAAAATATTAACGTGTTTATTAAAATACTTTTTATATTATTTTAACATTAAAAAATCTGTTCATTCTTTGTTTTTGTTATTGTTTTGTAACATGAAGATGATTTGTATTGTTGTCTTAGATATTCTATAGTTCACTAGATTTGGATATTCCAACTGTTTCTGATATCAGCTGAACTAATTTTTTTACCCAATAGAAGACTTGATTTTGTATGTTCTTGCACTATCTGCTGGCAACCTGGCATTTGCACAATCACATTTACTGCATCAGCCATGAGTATTGACATCATAACTAGACTACTGCAATAAGCTGCGCATCTGTTACCTCCTTTAAAAAGTGTCCAGGAGCTTCAATTAATGCAAAGTATGGCAACCTGGCTTCCAAGAGTGCAAGCTATCATGATCTCAAATGACTATTATGAAAAATTGGTTTCTAGGATCAAGTTCAAGATATTGTGTTTAAAGTTCTAGGTTCCTTTGAAATGACTAAGAACCCACCCACCTGTATCATTATAGATTTGCTCAGATATTGAAATCCAACAGGGAAACTCATATCATTTTCTATTGTTAAACAGTTATTTGTTAAAAACTCTAGTGGTGCAGTGGATAGAATGCAATACTGCAGGCTACTTCTGCTGACTCTCAGCTACCAGAAGTTTGGCAGATTGAGTCTCACTGGCCAAAGGTTGATTCAGCCTTCCATCCTTCTGAGGTCAGTAAAATGAGGACCCAGATTGTTGGGGTAATATGCTGATTCTGTAAACCGCTTAGAGAGGGCTGTAAAGCACTGTGAAGCAATGTATAAGTCTAAATGCTATTGCTATTGAGTCCAACTCTTGGGAATAAACAGAAAATAGGGTTGGAATTCCATTCATTGTCATCTTCATGCTCATTTCCATTAGACTTTTATAAAGCAGGTTTGAACACACATTCATGTGGTTCTCTTTCTGCAATGTGGCAACATATTCATCTTAAACTTCATACTGATGATTATTTTTAGAGTTCAATTATGGAGAGATAATTTCTGACTATCACTCTAAATGGCCTGCATTCATTTTGTTTTATTTCAATTCCAACTTAAATAAGCCAGATTGTCTTGAAAGATCCACCAGTTCCATAGAGACAGTGATGTTTTGTTCACATTTGATTTGTTTTGTCAAGAATTACAGATACAGAATATGTCAGGGAAAAAGAAGGAAGAAAGCATGACTATAAAAATAAATGAGGCTCTATATTTTCACACTCCTTGTGTCTAGGGGAGAAAGAACATTCTACATGAAATGGGCTGAGCCTGGTTGTCTGCACCTGCCTATCTTAACATAAATGTTATTGAGGAATCCAATTTGGTTTGTGCTAACAGAATCTGGTCTGGTGCAGAATTTGTTCAAACAATGTGTTCAATAATTGTTTTGACATTATTTCTTACAGATGGCCAGAGATCTAACATGTGATAGATTAACTGCAACTTTAGTTAATTGCAGCCCTATGTCATGGTCTTATAAAATATTTTTTACTGAGTATTTTATAAATATCACAATGACCTCACATCTGAGTGAAGGCATATGTTAACAGGTGAACCTGCACAAACCAATGTTGTTCAGGGGTGGAAAGCAGAGCATTAGATATTTCTGCAGTCTACTTTGCATGAACTTTTGCCTATTTATATCTATCTATCAGCTTCATTCTATTCTCCTTAGATGGCAGTCAACCATAGTAACCAGTGTGCAAAGATCTGCACATATTTTTTTTTACCACGTTGCAAGGTGTCATTCACTGACTGAAATACAGAAATAGCTTATTTTTTTCCTGACCTGGTAAAGGATTTGTTTTTATTTTCTTTTTCTGCCAACAAATTAACTGGAATAAAAAATGTCTGTATCTTCGCCATTAAATCCAGAAGGAGCCTGTTTTTTTAATTAAATGAAGGCAGTGAAAGACATTTATCTAGAAATAGTATGTCTTGCTGACTGCCAAGGAATTATTGGGCAGTAACCTACTATGACAGTCCTGGCATGCAATCAGAAGATGCTTGTGATAAGTACTGGATTCACACAATCCATGGGGGAGACCCAAGGTCACTGGTGGTCTATGCTGGAGCTTTCCTGCCTCTCTAAAGAATCTATTGTATTATCCTGGCATGCCTGCTAACTTTCAAAGCAGAAGTAGATAGGGAGGAGAAAAGGTGAGTCAAAGGCACCATCCATCTTCCTGTACACAGAAAATTGCCAGCATGCAATTGGTACTTTTCATTATTGAGAACACACAGCAGCTCCCTTTCTACCGCATTTTATTGATTTTCACAGCTGCTTCATAAAAGGCTAAAGATGATATGAAACTTAAAAAGAAACCTTTAACTGAACTGTGGTATCTATGTAGCATATGAAATTTAATCTGGAATTGGCGACACTAAAATATCATAACAGTTCTCTGATAATCAGTATCCACTTTTGCTACAATATCCACTTAAGTGCACAACTTTTATATTATTTTACTAACAATAACTTATATAATTATGGACTATTTTTAAAAGGAGATATAGGCAACGAAATGGGGGGGACGGAGGGAGATATCAGTATTGGTAAAATTATAGGTATAGGTATGGATGGATATAGATTAAAAAGTGGTACAAAACAGTTATCTGCATTACCAGCCATTAATTCTAGATTTGTGGATGACAAAACCATTTATGATTAATAATATCAAAAATGACAAAAGAACAATTATCCCTGTGTATATTCTGGATATTCATTTAATATCCCCCAGGAACAGAGTGTTTTCTACTGCAAAGTTCCCTCTGTAGAACAGGGGTGTCAAACTGCCAGCCAGCGAGCCGGATGTGTCACGCCAAAACCGTGCCCACCCATTGTCGGCAATGGGAAAAAAGTCACGATATGTCGCAACACGTCATATGACGTCGCGAGTTTGATACCCGTGCTGTAGAATATCCGCTCCTAGAGGTAAAGTAGCTGGGATCCTTTGTTAATGGATCTCTTATCATATTAAGGTTTTTAGTTTAAGATTAGTTCAATTGTATACAGGTGTGTGAAGGGAAGTGGCATTCTATAGTCTCCACATCTTTATTTCTAACAATGCCTTTGGGGAATACAAACAGGCCTATTAGTGAGATGTTTAGTGCAGACCAAAACCAAAATCATAGAAGATAATTTAGGGATTGGGCACATCCTGAGGAGATTGGCAGAAAGCAATTTCTCTAGTTTTTCATTTAGAGTGCTAAAAATTTGTGATTGGTTCTACCTATTGTGACAGACTTTTTGTGAATCAATAAACTATAGCAATCATTCTCTCTCTCTCTCTCTCTCTCTCTCTCTCTCTCTCTCTCTCTCTCTCTCTCTCTCTCTCTCTCTCTCTCGTGCCTACAAAATGCCTTTAAAATATTAAATGTTCTCCATGCTTCTCACAAATTATGGAGAATGACTTCTAATAACAATAATAGTACCCTCATACTATTGTACAGCTCATGATTTTCTTTCCCAAGACACATACCTACATGGACAATCATATGTATGCATTATCAGTTTTTAAATTGATAATAAATTTTATTATACTTTAAAATGCAATGAATGCAATTTAATGCTCCCTGCTGTTTGGAAATGAATGCATAGTAGCTGACTGTATGTAAATATTTCAAACAATTAAATAAATGTTTATTAAGGACATCTGTTTGAACTACAAATGCAATCTTTACATTATATATTCAATTATGAAACCAAAGTGACTGATCACCAGGAGCACTCTACTGCCTTTTGTACAAAGCAGAGGTTAAAAGCAGAGTTAATATTGCAAAAGAATATTTTGGGATATGCATTCAGTTGAATCATTTCAATATCCTCTTGAATATTGCATATTTATTTATTAGACTTATATGGTCACCCATCTCAAATATATACTCTGGGTAGGTATGATTATAGCTTCTATGAATGGAGAATCTGAAAAAGGAACCACAGGCTTTATCAAACAGCTTCGCTATATTAAAAGTGAAGTGCCTCTGCCCTGTATCAGTGGAGATGAAAAGATTCCTCTTGTTGTGATTGTAGTGCTGTTATATAAACTATTAAACATATTGTGTAAAATTGCTCATTCTCTGGTTCCCTAGATGATCTGCATGAAGCAACATCAGAAGTGATTGCCTGGATAGCTGAGCTGGACATCCAGTAATGAAGCCACTGCCATACCCCCCTAGACATCTTACTTACAATTACATGGACTGTGTATACATGTTTACTTCTCTTCTTTCCTTTCATCATACACTATATTAAAACATGAAAAAATGTAAGTATAAGAAAAAAAAAGAAAAGAAAAACAGGGAAAAATAGAATGCTAAATAACAGATTCTTCAACTAACCATGCATAATAGAGAATAATCTTCTCCCAATATATGCAAACCTTGGTACACGAAAATAACTATCCCACATAATCCCACAGTGTTCTGAATCAACATTTGGGGCCAGTTCATTATGGGACATGAAAAATTGTGACAGAGAGAGGGGGGGAGTGAGTGAGTATAATTTAAAGTTTGAGCTACAGGATACTAAGAGAATAGTCTGAATGTTTATCAGGAATATGAAATATAAAAACAAATTGACCCATCAATTTAAATAAAATGATTCTACAGTTCTACTGTCAGATACCAGACACATAATGGAAATGGAGAAAGAGAGAGAGAGAGAGAGAGAGAGAGAGAGAGAGAGAGAGAGAGAGAGAGAGAGAGAGAGAGAGAGAGAGAGAGAGAGAGAGANCCAAAAGCTAACAATAACAACAAGAGAATTATTCTATTTCTGTTCCAATACAGTCTTTTCTAAATATAAATTGTGCTTTTCATCTTTCAATTATGAAAGACAAGTTGAAGGACCAAGACAGAGTTTTAGTATGAACTGCACAAAAGAAATGAACACTTTCCTCCCTACCTTGTCCAATGGTCTCTGGCTTTCATGTTGCCAAGCATCCAATCTAATACCTGTCAATTATTTGTGCCTTAAAAGTACAGAAACAGCTTGCAATAGGCTAAAAGTAATAATGGGTAGGTAGAGTTTGACTCCATGACGGCCTCTGTTTAAATACCATACAGGCGGATCAGGAGAAAGCTTGTAAGTTTTCTGACTCTAATACTGCCCCCACTTGTTCCCCATTTCTCTAGTGTATTGCTTCTGGGTTGCCCAGAGGCATAGGTAGAAGAATAGCTAAAAAAATTTCACCTTCTGGCTGCAAGCCAAGATTGGAGCAAATAACCCACTGAAATAATTAGGTAAAGAGAACACCTTGTTAGTTTCATAATTATTCTAAATCACTATCCCAACCTCTTAGTCAATTAAAAAAAACTGTTGCACTTTCTACATTTGGGTTTTCTTCTTATGTGGTCACATCTTTTAGAACCCAATAGAAGTTTTGGTTTTCTGGTCTGGTCTGTTGTAGTAACTGTGATCTTTTGAACTATCCTACAAAATAACAGCTTTTAATAAAACCTAGACATTTTACAACAAAAGACAATATATGTGAATAGTATCACTCCTTGCCCCTTTCTGATAGCAACAGATCTAAAATTTGCTAAAGCTGAAGTCCTACCTTTATCTAAGAAGTATGTGAGTAATCTGTTGAAATATTAATATGAGGCAACATTTTAAATGTTGGTTTTAAAACTGTGTATTTTCATTCTATCTTGTAGGAATATCATTACTGTTTTAAATAAAAAGCTAGCTTTATGAAGAAATTCTTTTATTGGTTGATTTTAAAATATTTTCATGCTGCCTCATTGGACATTGGACATACACAACAAAGGTATAATACAAAACAAGAAAACCATATCTAACCCTGTGAAATAAGAGTTAACATCCATATAAATCAATATAAGTAATGCTCCCAATTGTACTATAAGCAAAGGCTACTTAAACCCTATAGTAGTCAAGGCCTTCTGAAATGAGAGTAGACTTGCGGCCAAATTGAATTCTATTGTCAGTCTAGATCCAACTCAGATTCAGTTTCTTCATCTCACTTTAGCTCCTTGATAAATGTTGCTTAAGATAAGGAATTGGTCAGAGATGCTTATAGGAAAAATATTTTTAAGTATTCTGGCCAGTTCTGAGTTCTAGAAATTGAGCAGGCATGAGTTGATTCACAAATTATTGAGAAAATTCCCAAGTGCCCTTTGAAAACCATTGATCCATTAGGTCTCAGGGACTAATGGACTCTCTTTAAGAGTTGAGGATCATCTTAATAGGTCCCCAACCCTCAAAGAGATCCAGAGCACTCACAACTTGCAGTTTGATCAGAAAGTGAATTGATCATAATAAAAGATAAATATCATGTTCTTCATACTGATATCATGTCTCACCTACCCCAGTCATATCCAGCACTTACCTGTCTATGTAAGTCAGGGCTGTAAGTATTTGTGACTAACAATGGCTGCTATGGAAGGAATGAATTTATGAGATATTTGGGACCTCTTTCATAGAATAGGGAGGTTGGAATTGCTCAAATCCAGATGCCTCAGGGATTCTAGAACAAGGCCTGAAATATTGTCCAGGAGTAAATAAACCCTGCTATGTTTTTTCACATACACAATCTCAGTCATCCATCTTCAAAACCACAGCACTGAGGACTTAAATTTGAGAAGAGTAGGATTCCAACAGGTTTGCATACCCATCATTAATGGGGCTCAATAAGGCATGCCAGATTACAGTATATCTATGAATATAGCATGAATATAACATGAATATTTTTCAGCAGCAGTCTGAAAACAAAGTGCCCAACAATTTGGCCATAGATGACAAAGGCTGGGTAAACTGGCATAGAAGAAGGCTCCTATACCAATGTCCTCCTCCTGTAAAAGCTTCTTCAGTACCCCCCAACAGTCACAATTTGCCCTCCTACCAATATCTTAGTCTTCGCTTACTCAGTCCAGTTTAATTATTTAACTATGTCATGAATTATGTGATTCCTGAAAATTAGCTATTTCAACAGCCAGATAAACCATATTTCAGCTATTTGACACGAAATGTAATAATGAATTTTATCTACAAATTAAATAGAAGTAATTTAGTTTCTTAAGAAAAAAAAGAACAATTTAAACAACATGTCTGTTGAAGAATGAAGCCTTTCTTTACTTAATGGTGATTTCATTGTTGCTCAGCATTGTTTTACAAAGTGGAAATCTCTATGCTAACTGTGAATTACCTCTGGTTATTAGTGTCTGATAAAAATGGTCCTGCCTATTGCCTTTTATATTTATTTTTGTAGAACTTATCTGAGTGCCTCTTCCAACATTTGGCTACTTCTTTCTACCATAAAAGCTGTGTTTGTATGAACTTCTCTTTTATCAGAACCAAACATTCTATATCTGAATTAATTGAAAAAAATAGATAAAGCTCTGACTTGTCATTATAATTGTAAATCCACCAAAAACAGTTTTGCAAAGGTTCCATTTTTTAAAAAAAAAATAAACTTAAGAAATAATAGTGTCTGATATTACTATTGTTTTTCTTTCTTTAAAAAGAAAGTTTAGTTTCCCATTAAAAGATTCTAAAGTAAAGGTAATATTAAATATTAATAAAGAAAAATGCATAGACAATGTCCTTAAAGGAAAAAAGCCCACATAATATAAGGATTACTATAACAAATGAAGCACATCCATTTACCTCCTGCATAGGTGGAAGAGAAGGACAAGGAGATGACTTTTGTCTTCAATGTGCATTTAGCAAATATTTTTTCATTCTTATGAAATAGTCCACATAGTTTGTGCTTTATGACTAACCCATTCATATTTTGTACTTATTGTTTTGAATTTATTTTGAAAGCAATGGTGCATTAGAAGCAAAAAAACTGGATGGATTCATGCAAATAAATAGCTACTTGAAAGAGAGATTCTGGAGCTCTCTGCTTCTAATTGATTAAGCCATTTTATATTTTCTGTTAAAAACTGTTTAGCTTCTTTTGTTCATATTTTATTTTAATATGTAAAGAGACATAGTCTACTGCTATTATTGTTGTGGTTATATTCAGAGACAATAAGTTTATCAAGAGCTATGAAGTCACAAATTATTTCTTTTTGAATGATTACATAGGTACAGTACATTCAAATTAATATAAAGTAAGGAAGATAAAAGAAAGAAAAGAAAGAAAAAGAAAAAGTGCAAGAAAAGAAAGAAAAAAAGATGTAAATAAGCTGCCTCTGATATTCTTCACAGTCATTACAAGTAGACTTGAATTTTAATGTTTCTCACTAAAATTACTTCATAATATTCTTTTTTTTCTATAATCTATCCTATCTAATCCTCAAAACCATAAATCAAAAATTCATATTTTTCATTTTTATGCAAAAGTTCCATAAGACATTTTCAGTCACCAATAAATATAGATTGTTTGTTTGGTCAAATTTATATGGATGTCCACCTCACAGAAATGATGGTGTACAACAGCCCAATAAATAAATAAAACAATAATTACTTAAACCCATTATATAATAATTAAGAGCATTAAAAATAATAAAATCAGAAGTAAAACAGGATAAGAAAAGTATAGATGAAGGGATGTAAACAATAACAGAAGCGCATCATGAGTTCTATAGACTAGCCCAGCAATCGAGAAGCAAACAATACCAAATCAAAAAACTATCAACTCAAACAAGATTCCTATCACGGAACCACCAAATCCATTTCCATCAATACTAACAGAGCAAGCCTCTAGTATACAGGTGTCAAACTCACCACGTCACGTGACGTGTCACAATGTATTGCGACTCTTTTTGCATTGCTGGCAATGGGGTGGACGCGGCTTTGGTATGATGAAACTGGCCCGCGGGCCGGCAGTTTGACACCCATGCTCTAATATATAAAACAAGAGGACTCCTACTCCTGTACTAGCACTGATGATGTTACCTAGTTTGGTAATGAAATATCTGCAACAAAACCCCATAGTTAATTAATACAATTTTTATTGATTGTATTTTTTTCTTTGTGTTATGGAGTAAAACTCTTAGTCAAGCATACTGAGGTACAAGATACATGGAGGCTGTTCTCCCTTAAGAGTTTAATTGATATTAAAATTAATTTGATATTAAATTGCAGTTAACACAGAAAAAGCATGTCTTTGAACCTTAAACACAAGATTCCAATATCAACTTCTAAATGAAAAATGCACTCATCCATTGCTGGTATGGGAATTTTGATAAGGAGCTGTCACTTGTAAAGTTTACCTCATTTAAATCAAGAAATCAGCAGCTATATAAAGGACACACACATTTTGGGAATGAACTGTTGGCCACTGATGAATCATGTATATTACTTGTGGAAACTCCCAGTTTCATTCCCTAGCAATTCCAACAGTGGAAAAACCTTAGAAATCCTGGAGAGCTACTGGAAGTCAACATAAACATTATGGAACAAAACTGACTATTAACATGACATAGTATAAGTCAACATACCGTACTTATAAGTCAAGAGAGAGAGAGAGAGAGAGAGAGAGAGAGAGAGAGAGAGAGAGAGAGAGAGAGAGAGAGAGAGAGAGAGAGAGAGATGCACATTTTGAAAAGCACAAAAGCACAAAAGCAGTGAAGTGAATTCTGATGTTTAAATACTGTCCCAAGAGAATCTTGTGTCCTGTCATGGACTGTCAGAAGGATAAGGAATCACAGGAAACTTAAACAATTTTCCAATTTCCATGCATTAACAATGTAGTGCTGAATAAACAGATCTCTTGCTTAAGTCTGCTTATGGCATCTTGCCCATAACATCTTAAATCAGAAGAACATGACAAACAGAAGTGACAAGTGCAGTGGAATGAACTAACATAGACTTCTGCCTGTTATCATACTTAACTCTGAAATATAGTATAGTCATATTCATCCCTATAAACAGATATGTCAGGCCATTAAGGCAGCACCTGAAATACATGCAACAATCTGAAGAAAGCAGATGGGATCCCATCAATTTGGCAGGAACCTGGAGAAATCAGCTGCTAGGTAGAGTTCCATGGCTGCTTTGTTTTGCTGTTGGTTTGTATCCAACTAGGAAACTAAGTCAGAAACAGATGGCAATTAATTTTGGACAGAGCTGAAGAGATTGGCAAGTTTAAATGAGCTATACTTTAACCTCTAAGCCCACTAGATTCTTCTCCCAAAGTCATTGTTACTGTTTTCATTACATGGAAGAAATTACTTTGCAATCTCTCTGGAAGCTTGGCTCAAAGGCTAAACATTTCAGAATTGAATTTAACAATTCACATGTTAGAAAGATATATTCTGGCTATTTCTCTCTCAACATTGTATAAACAGAGAAAACAATTAAGGATGGAAACAGGAATCCAGAGAATGAAAACAAAGGCATAGCAATAGATAATATCGTCATTGAACCAGGTTATTGTAGGAAACAGCTGGTGGCTATTCTACCTAGCTTTCCTAGCTTAGCTTTGGACATCCTTAGTGAGGAGAAATGGAAGATGTAACAGTCAACATTTTGAAAGTGTATGTTTGGTTGGAGAAGAACTCTCATTCTACACTGGAATAATCACCTTTCAGCTTCAGCAGAGAATAACAGCAAGAGGAGAGGAGAGGAGAGGGGAGGGGAGCGGAGCGGAGGGAAAGGAAAGGAAACCCTGTGTGTGGGAAAAGCTGTTTAGAAGAGCCCCCTGGTAAAGTTCTATTTTTATCTTAACTACCCACACTATCTTGTTATTGCAACCAACCCTACAAATGGACATCTTGGAGACAAGAGGAGCAAATGCCACCCAGTGTCACTTTGCTGTGATGTAATCTCCACTTTTTTAATGGTTGCATTTTTATATTCAATCTGCAACTACCACCAGACTTGTGTCACAATCAGGTCTGATGGTAGTTGCAGATTCCCGTGATTTCCCATGGTGTTAGATTATACCAAAAATTTTGTTTTGCAAACAGTTAATATTGGGTTGAAAAGGGAAACAAGAAAATTCTATTTGCCAGGCCTGCAAGTGGCAGAGGGGTAGGGGGAGAGAAATTCAACTTGTCCTTTTTTACAACCAGCCATCTCTACACTGAAGTATAGCTCAGAAAGAAGAATCATAGTTGGACAGTTTAATCTCCTGAATAATGTGATGATATCACACACACACACACACACACACACACACATCCCCTCATTCTGAAAAAGTGCTGTTTGCCCTCTGCACCACTCTCTTGTTAACTTTTTTGTTGTTGTTATTGGTTGCTGAAGTTCCAGTGAAATCTTACATAAATTATGTCCACTAACAGGAAAGAAAAAAATTGTGAAGGTTCACATAGTAAAAACTTATTCATGATCAATATTTCATATTCACGGTGGCCTTAGCTAGAGCCCTGAGTTTTATTTAGTTTCTCCTGCCAAATTCTTCCATCTAATTGCCCCCAGGTCCCTTTATTACAACATCTCTGTTGAACTGTAATAGCTTTGCTGAACTTTGGAAAAATGATCAGCTGTTACAAGTGAAAACTTTGTGGGTTTTTGTTGCTTTTTTTTTGTACGGGGGAGGGGAAACAAGCTTTGTCTTTTCTTTGCTCCCTGATGTCTGAATGTTAATTTGTTCTAGTATCAAACAGAACAAGATTTTAATTACTGTTAATTCATAACACAAGTTGTCATTCAGCTACATATATCTAGTCTCATGGAATTACAGTCAACCTCTGAAATCTAGGCTCAACATATGCATTATTTATTTAGTGTATGATGAGAACATGACGGAAGAGAATAAACATACAATTACAGTCCATGTAGTTATATACAAAGCCTCTATGGAGATACAGCAGTAGCCTCATAACTGGATGTCCAATTCAGCTATCCAGGCGATCTCCTCGGGCGTTGCTTCGTGAAGATGTGCATGATAACATAGCACCTATTTTAACATTATGGCACATAGACATTTTACAATAAACTCACTATTTTCACAGGCTTCATACACTAGGATGTATGCTCCATCTAAGCCTCAAAGGACTCATTTTCCAATAATGGGAATAAAGATGGGAAGTTAAAGAGAAAGCAATGACAGATTATAGTGGTAAAACAGTGGTAATTCTTCATGAAAATCATTTTTCCTAATGAAGAAACAATAGCTTGATTCCTGAATGACTGCATTTGCACAGAATGCTTAGATCAACTCTAAGGGAATGTCATACTTGTAATTCTTCCACAGCTGCTTCTGCTACAGTGGCTATAAAACCCAGTGTACATGCCTTCATAGACCACATCAGAATCCCCTAGAAATAGGAATATAGGTATATTTAATATTTTGAATGCTGAATTAGATAAATATTTGAATAATAAATGTAATTTTAGTAAACAATTAACAAATGCTGCTCTGATTTTTTTTTAAAAAAAAATAAGATAATCTGGAGGGGGTCAAAGAGGTGGTAGCACTGAAGGAAGTTGGAATCCTATACTCTCATCCTCAGACTTTACAGGTTGCCTGGAAATGTCTAGACTGACATCATAATTATATACAAATGAACTGTATGAAGCATTGAAACTATATTTATTTAACAAAGATATGATATTCATCACTACATGGAAAAGTGGGGTGGAAAAAACAGATGTTTCTTGCATTCTCATCTTTAAATGTCTGAAGAAACTTCTGAAAAATGTTTAGAATACAAGTCAATTCAAAAAGAAAACCAAAAACAATACTAATTAAATTCACAGTGGACAGAACAAGAAAAAAAATAAGATGACAAATTATGTCACATAAAATATGCTTTTGTATAGCTCTTTTTCCCCACATGGCTGCATTCAAAATAATAAATTTAAATAAAGCTTCTACGGAGCCTCCAAAGAGTTGTTTAAAAAAAAAAAAGACTTCATAGAGATTAACTTGAAAGATGATTGCCTTGTATCCTCCTGATCTTGGCAGACATTTAGGTTCTGGGGCAATGGGCTGGATAACTCACATTATGAAAGTTTAATGTGGAATTTTATCACATCTTGAATTCAATTTCTAAAAAAATATAGAAAACAACAGACACTGATTAAATTGTAATGATAGTTTTTAGTGGGTTGTATTATCTGTTGTATAACCTATATACTTTGACAGTACATAAACTGTCATATTTATTGCTCCTTTCTTCTTATCTCTTTCTTGAAAATCAACAAATGGTTTGACATTTTGCTTCTGGGACTTGAAGCCATTCATTCAGAAGCAGAGTATCCTGGCATCTAATCTTGACAGATGAAGTCTTTTATGAATAGAAATGATCACAGACATCAAAGTATAGAGAAAATATCATAATTAGCAGATGTTCAATAACTAATGACTTGTGAAAAAAGTCCTATTGAATTCAATATCCTCAGGTAAGTGGTTATAGAAAAAGCCATTGTATACAGAGAAGTTTGTAAAAAAAAATGCTGATTTTTAGCAATAGCAGTAGAACTTAGACTTATATACTGTTTCACAGTGCTTCACAGCCCTCTCTAAGCAGTTTACGGAGTCAGAATATTGCCACCAACAATCTGACCTCGGAAGGATGGAAGGATAATTCAACCTTGAACCAGTGAGACTCGAATTACCAAACTGTTGGCAGCTGGCAATGCAGCTGGCAATGCAATACTGCATTCTAACCATTGTGCCACCACAGCTCTTTTAGTTATAAATTCAACTACCTGCTTTTTTGAATACTATCCAACTTTTAAAACAAGTATACTAATGTTGCCTGCATGTATAAATCAACATTTCCTCTGCTCACATGTACAGGTTTATTGGAAAATGCTCCCTCCAATACAGAATACACTTCCTTCCTTCCAATATAGGCTTTAAGCAAGCTTTGTTTATGGTAGCTGTTCCTACACAAGCAGTTAATGTGTGTGTGTGTGTGTGTGTGTGTGTGTGTACATATGTATGAATATGAATCAATATATATAAAACTTGTTTTCAGTTTCAATCATACACACATACATATCCACGTAGACATACATGATTGTACACACTTCTTTTTTATTGTTTATAATACTTTATTGTTTGTAATACTCTCTGCTGTTTATTATACACTATTTTAATTTATCTTTAAAAATCAAAATATAAATAGATGAATGTTGCATGATAGTCACTGCCCATGTAAGAATACAAGTGAGGTTACTGTTTTCAATGAGACCGATGGATTTTGCAATATTTGAACTGTATCTGTATAGAGGTCCTCGTGCTGCAAATCAGTTATATGGTACCAAGAGCCTGCAAAGAAGAGTTTATTAGACAATTAGGAGAAAAAGAGCCTTAATATCAGTTTCATCACTTTGTGTTGTTGGAGCAAAGCGCATTTAATATTACTGTAATGATATATGATGGCAAAAACTGAACAGTCTAAGCTCATGGGAAGCTTTGAATCATGGTGTCCACTGTATAATCCTTTTCAATGTGTTAATTATAGAGATTAATTACATTATTAACATATTAACATTAGCAGTGCTTTACAGCATTCTCTGTAAGTCTAAGTGCTATTGCTATCTCTACTTACCTACCTACCTATCTATTATTACATTTGTATACCTATCCATCTTAAAACCAAATCTGGGCAACTTACAGAGTGCATTATCTGAGATTTCCTGCAGTAGCATGTTAGGGGTCACAAACTTAATTTGCTGAAGGTACAAGTCCCAACTGGGCAGCAAAGAATAGCTAAACTTCTCTCATGATTTAAATAGACTCATTGTAGAGAATTTCTGTTTCCCCCCCCTCCTGCCTGTATTTCTCTGTTTTTTCTTCTCTCCCTCTACAGAACATATTTAGGGTTTCCATTTCTTTATATTTGTCAGCACCTCCCCAAATACTGAAAACACATCAGTCTTTACTCTCCATTCTAAATCTTTTGGAGTTATACTTTTAGTGCCAAATGTATCAACTTCTGGAACTGGAAATCTTAAAAAAGAAAGGAAGAAAGAATAGAGGAACAAATATGAGGGGAAAGATTTTTAATGAAAACAATGAATGATCAGGAAGTGATGGTTGATTCCAATGAGCAAAAATCATTATTTTTGTCACCATGTTATGCTAAAAAATTCTCCATCCTGCAATTATTTTCCAGAACAAAATTAGCATTAAGCTGATTATTATAACATTGATAGGTCTCTTGGTTTGCATGATGACTGGTTAACAAAAAGTGGAAAAGAAGGCTTATGAGTTCCTTTTCTATGCCTCTCTGTGTGGGTGTGGGTGTGTCTGTGGGTGTCTCTCTCTGTGTGTATGTGTCTCTCTGTGTGTATACACACATAAATATATGAAGTTTTGAATTGTACAGACTTGGCTGTTCCTATTTTGTGGAAGACATCAGCAGAAAATTGAACATCCTATTTGGTTCCTATGAATATAATATAATATAATAAAATAGAACAGAACAGAACAGAACAGAACAGAACAGAATAGAATAGAATAGAATAGAATAGAATAGAATAGAATAGAATAGAATAGAATAGAATAGAATAGAATAGAATAGAATAGAATAGAATAGAGCTGGAAGGGACCCTGGAGATCTTCTGGTCCAGCCCCCCTGCTCAAGTAGCAGAATCTACACCATCTCAGACAGGTGATTGTTTAGTCACTTTTTAAAAATCTCCATTGATGGACCGCCCATGCTTTCTGGGTGTAAGCTGTTCCACTGATTGATTGTTCTCACTGTCAGGAAGTTTCTTCTTAATTCCAGGTTGCTTTTCTACTTGATCAGTTTCCAACCATTGTTTCTTGTCCTTCCCTCTGATGCTTTGATGAACAACCCAACCCCTTCTGCCTTGTGGCAGCTATAGATATATTGGGAGGCATATGGCAAAATAAATTGACAGACTGTGCATATAGTTTCTCTTGGTATGTGAATGAAGATGTTAAAATTGGAGTGCTGCAGGATTTGTCATTCTCTCTGATGATTTAATATATGCATGAAGTCACTGGAGGAAGTTATCTATTGGCTCAACATGAGGAACCATCAGTGTAGAATTTGGGGTCATCAGTATACTGATGGCTCTTTCAGTGTTCTGAATGAACATTCCCAGTGGTTTAATATATATGTTAAATATCTTAAGGAATAATATAGAAACTTTTGGGGATACCTTAGGTCAACAAACTCTGTACCCAATATAAAGTTAACACTACTTTCTGGGTAAATCCTGATAAAAAGGACCAAACGCATGGCAAAACAGTACCTCCAAGGCCAAACTCTGCCAAATGGCTTAGGAACATATTGTGCTTCTATGAGACAAAGGAGAACTAGCATTGTTGCATCCCCACCTGTTTCTGGCATAGGTTATCTATCTACCAAGCAGTTTCGGTACTGTAATCAGGATGTAACTCCAACAATAATTCATATAATTAGTCTAGCACAAAAAGTACTAAAGCCACTTGGCTACTTTTTTTGTTGCATTTAAAATTAGGGAGGAAAAGAAAATCCAATGATAGGAAACTTATTATATGTAGTAGATTCTCTTAAACCTTTTATGAACCTTTGACTCAAATGGATTTTATTTCATTTAACTTTCCCTTTAAACTAAAGTATGTGAACATTCTTCATCCTCATTTGCCCATTGAAGATAATGGGGTTTCATCTTGGGCTGCCATCCCTTTCTTGTGATTGCCAGGAATATACATTTAACAATAAATATTCAGTTTCCCCACTCACTGTTTTGACACTGAGCATATCCCTTTTTCATCCTTCCAGTGTCCCACACAAGACTTACAAAAAAAAAAGCATAGGATATGTCTTCTCAAACTGCATTTTTTTTTGTGTGTGTGTGTGAATGCAATAAATTTTATTTTGTCTAGGCAGCAAATTGGCTTGGACAGGTCCTGCAACAATCACTTTCCACTTGTCTTCACATCACATCATATATTATGTCTGAGTTCTGTAAAATATTTTCTTAGTAGTCCCTAGAAATGTAAAGTGACATCAATCCAACTATCTTTATCCTCTTTCACTCAACTTTCAGTAGCATATTTTTTCCTGTGTTTGTACAGGGATCCCCAACATATTTATTGACTGACATGCTGGAGTTTTTGTATTCAATCAGACATATTAATTTGTCCAGACCGTCCATAAAGATGTTAAGCTAGAGAGTTTGGATTGAGTATAAGGTTAGCAAAGTTTCAGTGCACCTTTCTATAGAAGGAAGTCTTGTGGTGATCAATACATAAACATCATCAGAGATGCAAGAGGGATGGAAGGGAGAGAATGATGAAATATGTAAGATGACATCACCATACAAAGCCAAGAACTCACATATATTCAACAGACATCTGGGCCCAAGTAGGGGGTTTATATGATATCATCAAGCATATCCATTTTTTCTATCACTGTGAATTAATGTTTTTCTTCCTCAAATGTAAAAATGTGAAGGAAACCACCACAATTTTCCTATATTAACCATTTGACTTTTGTAAAAACAAAGTAGCTTCTTTTATTAGCCTTTAATTTATCAAGGAGGGATTAAATACTGATTCCCACAGAATCCCAACATGAGTAGATGTATCATATAGTTCTGTTAAAGTTAAAATAGGATCTGGGAAGGGTACAACATGAACTGCAGGATTGCCCCGAAGTAGCAAGAAAAACTCAAGAATAATAATTTAGCAATTATTATCCTGAGAATGTAACATTGGGATGATAGTTGTTCAATTATTGTTCTTGAATTTTATGGACTTTTTCAAATCATTCAGCATCTTCCCAATTTTCATAATGTTGGGGACTGAAGGGCCCTAAATGGGTGAGGCTAAATCATACTTCCAGTAAAAGCAGGTTTGGGGACGAATTCTTCTAAACACCCTGTTTTTTAAAACAATTATATCTTGTCTTTCTTTTTGTGGAGTTGGGGTAGGTGGGATTACACTATAGATATAATTTGTTCTCAGCTTAAAATGGCAGAAAACTGTGCCAATAGTTTTATACAAGCATGGATACAATGTAATCCAAGAGCTATTAAAAGAGGATTCAAGGCCTGGATGCTGCCCATTCTTGAGGCAAATATGAACAAGATGAGACCAAGATGAAGGCCTGTGAAACTCTGTTGTCAAATGGCCAAGGAAATGAGCAAACTCTTCTGGCATAGCTTTCTAGGATCTGGAGCAATGGTAGAACAGTATAAACCATGCCATGAAATCCCATTGTAGTCAAACAATCAGAAAAGAATTATGGCTAATCACATGTAAGGAAAAGTGCATATTAAAAAAAACTCTTATTAATAGTCAAAGCTGATGTATTATATAAACCATCAGGGTCACCTAGCTTATTATTTAAATAATAATAATTTCCCCTTCATCATCTCATTTAGTTTGAAGGCAAAGATATAAGTTAGAATGGTATTTTATGTAGAAAAACAGCCATTTGTGAGAACAACCTAGAATTAAGGAGAAACTTCCTGACAGTTAGAACAATTAACCAGTGGAACAACCTGCTTCCAGAAGTGGTGAATGCTCCAACACTGGAAGTTTTTAAGAAGAGACTGGACAGCCATTTGTCTGAAATGGTATAGGGTTTCCTGCCTGAGCAGGGGGTTGGACTAGATGACCTCCAAGGTCTCTTCCAACTTTATTATTATTATTATTATTATTATTATTATTATTATTATTATTATTATTATTATTATTATTATTATTATTATTATTATTATTATTATTATTATTATTATTATTTCTTTCCTTCACTACTCTTAGTAATGATTATCATCTCAAAAACAAATTTTTTTACGAGTTTTCTGAACTTGCAGTCTTCCTCTCTGTTAATACCTGAGATCATTTATGAGAATTGAATAGAGGGAAAGCCAAGCAATTCTCTACATGCCAGGATTTTGTTTATCCCATGGAGAAATATCTCTGAACCATCTAAAATCAGGCACCCCTCCAAACTGGAGTTGATGAGCAGAGACTGGTCATATTTCTAGACTGAGTTGGATTTCCTACTAATATTTTACAAACAGAGACGTCTGCAGCAACCCTACTGAACTGGATCCAGAATCAGATAAGGCATGGTGTACCAAGGCTCCTTCCTCAAATAGGCAGTGTTTGAGTCTCAGCTCCAGGAAACAGAGCCAGTGAAAAAAACTACTACTACTACTACTACTACTACTACTACTACTACTACTACTACTACTACTACTACTACTACTACTTCTTCTTCTTCTTCTTCTTCTTCTTCTTCTTCTTCTTCTTCTTCTTCTTCTTCTTCTTCTTCTTCTTCTTCTTCTTCTTCTTCTTGCTGTTGCTGTTGCTGTTGTTGTTGCTGTTGTTGTTGTTATCCATCTTGCATTGTCCCCAAGGACTAAAATGCTATGAAATGCAATTTTTTTTACATTTCATCTTAACTCAAAAAATACTATCTCTATTTTATCCTATGTGCCCATGTAAAGTGGTTGTGTAAAATGTGTTTTCCTTAGGACATATATGTATATGTGAGTGCTACAATGTATGTTTGTATTCATTCCCCTGTTTGTTACATCAGGAAGAATTCTAAATTCTGATTTTGTTGGCTCGTTGTTTTCTCTTTCTCCATGGAAAAACACTGTGTAAACTGAATCACTTCTGGAAACCTTACACATTTTCCCTCTTGCTCTTTCAATAATTTGTATTTCCCTAATTAAATTAAATGTATTACTCTCTGAATTTCTTGGATCCTCTCAATGAATTGAGTAATATGCTAAATTTTTATGCATTAACTACTTGCTTGATTTCCGTTTATGCCATTAACCTTAAATCCCACCCTCTCTTTCAGTAACCATAGTCTTTTTTAAAAATATGATGTCTTTAATACAAAATTAATTGTACATTTCTCAGATGATTTCATGCTATTGTTGGTCAAATAAAAACAGTTTTAGTTTATCAATCTAATCCCTAAAATCATAATGATGTCAACCTGAATATTATTCATAAACAATGAGAAAGCACTGCATTTGCAAAAGGAATCATAAAATGAGATCATTATAAAAGACTGAATTACAGCAGAAGATTCTCTGAAGCAAAAGCAATTTAACATAAGATGGCTGACAACACAGTTATATTCAAAACTATTTTTATTGGAATCAATATTCATGTCTTTCTTTCTTCTTTTTTCTCTTTTCCTACCTACATGAAAATTTCTCAGATCTAAAAGAAATTCTGCAAGAACATGATTAATTTCTTCTGAAAAGAAGAAGATATATATAAAACAATAAACAGTTTGTCCCACTGAAATTAATGACAAATAGAACATTTTGGTTCTCTTAGTGGATGTTATTATTATCAGTAATGAACTTGATTCACACATTCTATCTTTGTAATTCTCAAACTTTAAGAGTACCCACTTTTCGAATTTTAATCCCATGTACTAAGAGGAAAAAAATCCTGTTCCATGTCTGTTTTTTATTTCCTTACCAAACTACATCTATCAGGTAGTGAGAGTTTTTCTTGAATCCTATTTCTAATTTTAGTAATGGAGGGAATGAAATCAAAAAACTTCAGTGGAAACCACAGCTGTCTTCACCAACTAGTTTAAAGAAATACATTTTATATAACAAATACAACTGTCAACATTTTAGCAATATAGAAAGTGACATTATAGAGGGTCATATTTCTCCATGGGTCTTTGGCCAACAATAATTCCTCCTGACTTAAGGATCTTCTATCTAAAATGCCAATAAGAAATCCAAGAATTTTTAACTTGTGAACTATGTATTATGTCTCTCAGCTGTGGTTTCCTCCACTCCTGTTCCTTAAACAGTTCTGTTTTGCTAAATGTGTTAAGTTTAACAAAAGATGCAATTTCTCTCAGAAAAAAAATATGGACAATTTCTTTTTAAATGAAGCTATGATAGAAAATATCGGACACAATATGGTCAACACTTTGAAAAAGCACTCAAAAAGGTTTCTGTGGTTCTGATTTGGGTACATCTACTAAAAATATATATTTACAGGAGATAGATTCTAGGAAGTACTGTTCTGTTTCCAAGTAAAAGGCATTGAGATGAGCAGGAGTAACAAACAGTCTTGTCTTTATTCCATCCACAACAGAACCAAAACAAAACGATACGGATTCCTTTTATATTCCTTCTGCAGGGACAGTGTCAACCAATCAATGCAATGTATTTCTCCTGCCTTGCGCATGCGCAATTGGCTGGAGACAGCCTCTTTGGTCCCGGGCATCCATGTGGTCTCCCCGGGCCTTTCTGCAGCCTCCTGCACCTGCTGAATAACTCAGCAGGCCCAGGACATAACAAGTACCATTGTAAATAGGATAACTAGTTCAATGATGTCAGTATGGATTAGAAGGAAGGATGGACTCAGAAGGTCTTACTGAGAAGTATTTGAGGCCAGACAAGCCTATTATCAAAACAATATTCAGATCTCCTAAACTTCCAAGATTAAGAAATGGATAACCAACTCCCCCCTCAGAAAACTCCAAAATCAATATAGTAGGAGGAAAAGAAAGTTACTGGTATAAAACTTGGTGCTAATATATAACTATAACTAGAGTCTTAGCTGTTGGAGTAGCTGATCTTCTTTTATAAGACTATCTTTTGCACCTATAGTAAAAACAATTTATTTCAGTCTTGTCTTGTCTTCTACCATTAATATCACAAATATTCACATACATAGAGAGAGAACTTTATTGTTGTGGCCAGGATGAAATGGTTCTCCTGGTTTCAGAAAGGTATTTTTGTACCTAAGATGAAGACTAAATCTGACATCTTTCATTTGCAAAGCTTGAACTAACTTAATGTAAATATTTCCCCACATATTTCTAATATTCACCCAAAATATTTATGATTCATATCTAGATTTATGAATTCAAGTCTTTGAAGAGCTATGATTTTTTTTGTCATAAAGCATTATTTTGGTTGTTCTTATATTTATTTTTAGATATGCACTTATTATTTATATACATGTGTACACATATTAATAATCCTTGCTTTAATATAATTGCAAAGAAATGTAGACATTGTATATTGACCTGGGGATAATTATCAAATGTATCAAATGATCAAAAATTAGATCTATAGAATGCTGTCGAGTTTCAACTTGCTGAAATACAGTATTTTCTCTGAAAAATTTCTGTCCTATATTTATTTTTTTACTAATGAGATATAAATATTAAAGCTTTCTTTGAATTTTCATCTCATGGAAGCTAAAATAAATTTGCTTCAGAAGGTAGGCCTTAAAACAGAATATTCAAACTGTATGAACTTTGCATAATTATAAGAAAGAAATTGTAAGTGACTGTAAAAGTTATTCTGTTCTGGAACAGACTTAGGAAAGAGTGAATTCTTTCTCTTTTAGAAACTTTTCAGCAGACTTTAGATTTCCAAATATCAGAGCATTTTGGATTTTTTTTATTTTTGCAGCAATGGTGGCCTGAATTCTTACTTATTTATATATGTGATTCATAGCCCCCCCAACAAAGTAATAAAATCAAGAATATGCATACTCTAAATAAATAAATAAAGCCAGCCAAACCAACTACAGTCTAAGGAACAAAAATATCACATAAAAGGTCCATCATAAACTCTAGCCCAAGGTCTGAAAGAAAAAACCAGGTTTAAAGAGTTTGATTAAATGAGGTCAGGGTTGGAGCTGTACACATATAAATGGAAATGTTGTTCCTGAAGGCAGGCACTATGTCTGAGAAGGTCCACTTGATGGACCCATTTGGTGATAGTATTTAATCAATGGAGCCCAGATCAGGTTGGCTCAATTAGAATGTGTAAGATAGGCGGAAACTATAAGAGATAGGCAGCCCCTCAGATAAACAAGCTCTATTTTATGCTTAAATTATTTCAATTGACAAATTAAACATATCCTTATTTTGTTTTCATTGGCATAACTATAATTTAAACAAATTTAATTTTGGCTTGCCAATACTTTTTGCAAATCCAGAAAACACTAGTATTACAACAGTATAATTACTACTGATCTTATTCATATTATCTCCTCAGTGCTTCCTGAAAAAAATATTAACAAATGGAAATGAATTTCTCAAACCAAGTGCTTGCCAAATAGGAATGGGGTAGGCTCATCAATTTCCCATTCATCCCATTTTAATCTGCTAATAACAATATGACATATTACTCCATCAACCTTTTTTTTTAAAGTGAATGTTGCATTTAAAAACAGATGACACAATAGGTCCACAGGCTAGAAATCAATCATATTACTATGTTATCCTAATCTAAGGAAGCAAGGAAAAGAAAAAAAATGTGTATTAAATTATGAAAGGAGAATTTCCTAGTGGAGGATTTTATTAGATTTTGAAAGAATATACCATGGGAAAAAGTGATATTATATATATAAATGGTTCTCATATCATTTTAAGTGAATTTTTTTTACCAAGAAACAAAGTAAACACCATCAAACACAGATGTGAAAACATAAATCTGCATTTCTATATATGCTAATCTTTTTCATACCGTGAACTTTGAACAAATGCAGTTAGTAATGTTTATTTCCAATGAATTACATAGACATTGGAAGGACAAAAAATGCACAATAAAGTATGTGTAATTTTCAAAAATGTTGTCTCTCACCTCAGCTACATAATTCCTTAACTACTCACCTGGAGAGCATATGTTCCTGCTTAGACACATATTGTTTGTGAAATGGCTGACTGTCTCGGATTTCTGTGTGGCAAAACCGAGTACTGAGATCCCAGGGTGGTAGCAGTTGAGGTCATCCTGAGGCACATAAACAGTGGTATGAGGAATGTTTCTGTCTGTAGCACTCCAGAAGTCTGATCAAGAAAGAGTTTTCACAATTTGTCTTTTGTAAATTCTAATATGGGAGAGTTGTTTGACTGTTAGTAGATAAAGTAGCCCATGAAAATAATGAACATGAAGAGATGGCAGCTGCACAAACTTCTTGGCCAAAATAATTGCCTGCTTAAAAAGAAAAAGAGGTAAGAAGGGCCATAATTATTAAAGATAGCACACTGAGTCACCATTAGAAGATGAAAAGGTCTGAAAGGAAGAACATCCAAAGAGCATCTCCCATAAATGAACAGCATGGAAGACAGTGTGGCATACACCATGGGTGTGAAAAGCATGGGTTGGAATCTACATATAGCCCGAAGGAAAAATTATGTGCAGCCTTTGATTTCTCCTATCCCATTCTCTTTCTACAACTTTTCTCTCTTCCCTAATGTGTATCTAATGTGTCTAGCATTGTAAATCAACCTATTACTTATTGCAATTCTCCCCGTTATAAATTTTGTTTTTTCTCTCTCTTCCCTCTCAGGATCTAATGATCTTTTGTTAATTCTTCAGTTTTTTCCCTCTGTTCAGGCTCCAGTTATCTTCTGCATATGGCTCCCTCTTTAGCTTTCTGCTTGGCTTTTCCCTATCCCAAATATGGACTTTCTACAACCCTGCCTGGCTCCCTGTTGCTCAGCACCAACCTCCCTCACTGTGTCTCTAAACACTATACACCCTATTCTTCACCTGCCAGAAGCTATAGCTTGTCTCTCATTTTCCCAAAGGAAAAAAAATGCATTTTTATTCTTTCTAGAAAAGAGACTAAATATTCGACTGAGACTGTTTTATTACCTCCTCTCATTATAAAAATAAAAATACTGTCACTTTTGAAAAAGAAAGAAAGAAAGAAAGAAAGAAAGAAAGAAAGAAAGAAAGAAAAAGAAGGAAGGAAGGAAGGAAGGAAGGAAGGAAGGAAGGAAGGAAAGAAAGAAAGAAAGAAAGAAAGAAAGAAAGAAAGAAAGAAAGAAAGAAATCTGTTTAATGTTAATTTTCCTTCTGAGAAGCTAAGAAGCAGTCTTTGTCATAGCACTTTGAAATGGTAAAAAGCTACTGTTGCTTTTTTTCTTAATCTTACTCTTCAAACTTTCCCTGCCCAAAACTTACAAAATATGTATCGCGTAATAAATAATAAAATAAAATGTAACTTACTTTTAAAATAATAAAAAATGGATAAAAATATATATTGTCACCAGCTTTTAGTCCTCAAAATACTGCACAAAGTCTACACTAATTCTCAAGATGACTGTACATCCTGGATCTTCATACTGACCAGGATGTACTCATAAATTCATTGGAGTTTATTTCTGAATATATAATGGGATAGAGTACTCACTACTATGTATTGCTGAACTTCCTTCTACAGTATTCTCATTCATGTGGTGAATTATCTGTATAAACAAAAGAAGTGGAAATATTTTTGTACTCTTTGTTTTGAATTTCTTCAAAATCAGAAAATACCCCAGAAGAGGAGCTTCTGTCAAAAGCAAAATATTAGATAAAAGCAGCTGAATTTGAGGTAGATGAAATGAATAAGAATTTATCCTTGCCTATTTGGCACATCCTTAGGTCAACCTATAATTCAAAGGAAGTCTTACCATTAAGGTAGTATTAAACAAATAAAAAATAATAAACGGTGAAATACTGAATATGAGCTAAAGACCCTATTATCCCACATATAATGGGATATACCTGGCAAGCTGAATTATACCAAATGGTGGTCCTTTGGAGAATAAATTTTGATATGGTGTTTCATTTAACAATCAGTCAAGTTTTCAGACATGAAATGAAAAGTCAAAATGATGCTCTGGCTGATTTAAGCTGATTTGTTTTTAATACAAAACAGAAAATGGGAATTACAAAATATGTTACTTTCTGGAATCAACTACCAAAAGCAACCATTTTTTGAAGGTACATGCAGCCTTCTAAATAAATCCAAATTACTTTTATTAGGAGAAATTTAAAACAAGAACTGTAATGGAAGATTGAATACATCTCAGGAAAGTATCACATATATTAGTGTCCAACTGATTTTAATTTAAATTAGACCATTGTTTTCTCTCACAAAAAAGTCAAGGAAACTGTAGGCCCACTAAAGAAAGAAGATGGCAAGGAAGTAACAGGCAGTAGGAAGAAAACAGAGCTGCTTAACTCATTCTTTGCATCAGTCTTCACACAAAAAGAAATTATAGCCCAGCATACCAAATAAACTACTGCAAAAGACAAACTAGAAACAAAAATTAAAATAAGCAAGAAAATAGTAAGAGACTATCTGACATTGACGAATATAATTCACCGGGACCTGACAGATTACATTCCAGAGTTCTGAAGGAGCTGGCAGATGTTATCTCAGAACCATTGCACCATATCTTTCAAAAATCCTGGAACACTGGGGAAGTACCTGAGGATTGGAAAAGGGCTGATGCGGTTCCCATCTTCAAGAAAGGGGGGGGAAAACAGACCCAGGAAACTACAGACTAATCAGTCTAACATCAGTACCTGGGAAGATCCTGGAAAAGATAATCAAAACACAGATCGGCAAACAACTAGAAGCAAACAAAATTATAACTAGTAGCTAGCACAGATTTGTTAAAAACAAATCATGCCAAACCAATCTTATTTCATTGATACAGTGACTAAATTAGTAGACCAGTGAAATTCTGTGGATATAGTATACTTAGATTTCAGTAAGGCATTTGACAAACTAGACCACAACCTACTGCTTGGTAAGTTAGAAAAATATGGAGTGGACAACATCACCACCAGATGGATTTGTACCTGGCTGACAAACTGTACTCAAACAAGTAGTCTTCAATGGTGCTACATACATATGGAGAGAAGTAAATAATGGGGTACCACAAGGATCTGTCTTAGGCCCAGTACTTTTCAATATCTTCATCAATGACTTAGATGAGGGAATAGAAGGGGAACTCATCAAATTTGGAGATGACACTAAACTGGCAGGAATAGATAACCCCCCAGAAGACAAGCTCAGGATCCAAAAAGATCTTGACAAACTTGAACAATGGGCCCTATCCAACAAAATGAATTTTAATATCAAGAAAAGCACAGTTTTATATTTAGGCAGGAAAAAATCAAAGGTATAAGTACAGATTAGGCAAGACCTGGCTCAAAAACAGTAACTGTGAGAGGGACCTTGGAGTCCTAGTGGATGATCACTTGAATATGAGCCATCAGTGTGCAGCAACAGCCAAAAAAGCTAATACAATCCTGGGTTGTATAAACAGAGGAATAGAATCAAGATCACACAAAGTATTAATACCACTTTATAAAACCCTAGTAAGACCACACTTGGAATACTGCAACCAGTTTTGGTCACCATACTACAAAAAAGATGTTGAGATTTCAGAAAAAGTTCAGAGAAGAGCAACTAAAATGATCAAAGACCTGGAAAGTAAAACATATGAAGAATGGCTGCAGGACTTGGGTATGGCCAGTCTAAAGAAAAGAAGAAATAGGGGTAACATGATAGTAGCATTTCAGTATTTGAGGGGCTGCCACAAAGAAAAGGGGGCCAAATTATTCTCTAAAATGCCAGACGGCAGGACAAGAAACAATGGTTGGAAACTGATCAAAGAGAGAAGCAATCTGGAATTAAGAAGGAACTTCCTAACAGTGAGGACATTTAACCAGTGGAACAGCTTGCCCTCAAAAATTATGGGCACTCCCTCACTGGAGGTTATTAAGAAGAGACTGGACAGTCACTTGTCTGAGATGGTATAGGTTCTCCTGCTTAAGCAAGGTCCTTTCCAGCTCTATTCTATTCTATATGATTATATGAATGGAAATTTTATCTGCTTTTCAGTATGGGGAGGTGAGCTAATTGTATTTTTAAACAAGAATTAAAACCACTTTGGCCCTTTCACTTAACAAAATAAATTCTGTGTGCCAGATATGTTTTTACAGTTCTCTAGTGCATAATTGCAGAAAGTTTATTGATGTCCTTTATAAAAGGTAAAGAGGACAACATTATAATACATTTTTCCTTCTGAAGTTTTCGTGCTTCTGAAAAGTTTTCATTTGGGAAGTCCATAAGCCAAACTGAGATCCACTAAAAATACTGTTAAGTATTAATTCTACTCTGGCTCGCTCAGCAATTTAGTTTTCTGAAGATGTTTTCATAAAACCGTATTATTACAGGAGGTCATTTAGGACATCAACTCCAACCCCCTGTTTGATGCAGGAATCCAGATTAAAATATCTCTGGCAAATGATTATCTAAATTGTACTTCAGCACATCTAGTGAGATTTCACCATCTCCCTGGCTAATGCTTCCAGTATCAACCTGCTCCCCTAAGATGTTTTTCTCCCTAAAACATCTCCAAGATGTTTGCCTTCCTGTCACATAAGTTCATTATTATGTACATTGCACTCTATAATATGAGAGAAATGGACTTGGCTTTCTGCGAGAAATCCTTTCAGAAGAATGTTATCATTCCTCTCAAGGCTTCTCTCAGGCTCTTGATCATCTATTGTTCTTCTGTGAATTTTTTTCCCAATTCTTTGATTTCCTCTTAAAATATGGACTGAGTACACAACATTGTACTTGAGGTTGGATATTATGGAAAGCAGAATAAAGTGGAATTAATACTTTTTAGGCTATATCAAGAGAAATATATTTCTTTTGATATAGCTTAAACCTGCATTTGTCTTTTTTACAGTCAAATCAAACTACCAACCTACATTTAGATTGTAATAAATAACAATTCTAATTTTTTCATCTATCAAAACAGATATCCTCATTCTATATCTGAACATTTTATTTTTGTTTCCCAAGTGAAGAATCTTTAATTGTTAAATTTCATGTTGTTATTTTTAGCCTTTTTTAATTTTTCAAAATGATTTTGAATTTAATTTCTTCTTCTAAAGTATTAGTTTCCTATCCAGTTTTGTATCATGTGCAAATCTGATAACATTTTTGTATCATGTGCAAATCTGATAACATTTAATAAAACTAAACTAAACTACATTTTTTCACACAAACTATTTTTAAAAATGGGGAAGAAGACCCAGAATTGAGTCTTATAACACTTCTGCTTGATACATTACTCCAGTTTAATAAGGATCCATTGAGTAGCATCATTTGAATATCTTTTGAGACTTAGCTATGCATGTAATGAATTGTTATACCAACAGCTTAACATTTCTAGCTTGCTAATCAGAATGTTATGGGGTAGTTTTTTCAAGAGCTTTGTTGAAATAAAGATAACATTTTAGTAGTTTCTTGTAATCTCCCACAGAATTTATTGAATAAAAATGAACTAAAATTAATCTGACAAGACTTGTTCTTACCATTCTATGCTGACATTTAGTAAACATAGTATTGCTTTTTGTTGGAAAATTACTGTGGATAATTTCTACTTTATTTTGCATCTAGCATACTCCCAATCAGTGCCTACATCCAAATCAGAGCAAATTCACATGTGACTTAGTTTTTGTGTGTGTATGTGTGACTTGGTCTATGTGTGTGTTTGTAGTTTGTATTCCAGAGCCACTGGGAAATTAGCATAAAGATCTCCAAATTGAATGGCCTTTGATTTTTCTAATTTTAACCCATATATATAGTTAATGCTAACACTTTATAAATGATAATCCTTTATAAAAGGTTAAATGTAATGGTAGCAGAATAAAGATGGAAAGTAGGACACCAAAGGATCCCTCTTTTACTCTGCATTGTGAAAATGACAATTTGGTGGACCGGAATTACATTTTCAAGATTGTTGTGAAACAATATTTTATAAAATGATCTAAAATGAATAAGGCAGCTATATTACCCTGGTCCATAACTGCTAAATTTCTCCTTACCCCTTGACAAAATGCTCCTTCACCCTGTTGCTGAAGAAGAATCAGCCCTGGATTTTTTTTTTCTTTCTTTTAGCACAGGGGTCTTCAAACGTGGCAACTTTAAGACTTGTGGATTTCAATTCCCAGAATTCCTCAGCCAGCCCTGCCAAGTTTTAAGACCCCTGTTTTAGCATTTTGTTTTCAATGCAGAGCTGATACATGAATGCCTCCACAGTCTGGAACTACATCTCCACCCAGAGAGGAGGATGGTGCTGTCTCTCCCCCAGGGTTCCAGAAAAGCTTTGAAACCTGGCTTTGTATCCAGGCCTGGAATTAATGTTTATTGTTTGTTTAAAGCTCTTGTTTTGTGTAGTTGATTTTGTTGATTGTTGAATCATTTTAGTTTGAGCTGTCTATCTGATTTTATGAGATAATAGTTTTTATGTGTTTTTTTCTAGTTTTACACACCATTCAGAGCCTACTGAAATTGGGTAGCCAATACATATAAATAAACAAATAAACAAATAAACAAATAAACTGATTGTTTCCTTTTATTCTGAACATATACAAAGAAGCCTTTGTTTGTTTGTTTGTTTAAAATATTTATATAGCCATCCATCTTTCAACCAACTCTGGACAGTTCCCAATCAAACAATTAAAAGATATAAAAATCATGTTAAAAATATTAATTATAAAACATTAAAAGCAATAAAAATCTGATGCCAATCAGTGTTCACATGCTATCATCTAATCTTCTCCCCTTGGAAAAAAAGACAGGACTTTATAATATTATGGAAAGCTAAAAGGGTGGGGATGGGCTGCTAAAATTCAAGAGGCAAGATATTCCACAGAGCAAGGGCTGCTACTGAAAAGACATTCTAAGTATGCTTTACCTCATAACTCCATTTTTTTTCTAACTCTCTGTTGATCCTGGGCTACCTATATCACATGGATTTTTTTTTTCTTGAGGCATACCTCAAACACATTCTTAAATTGCTCTTTTCCTGTGCTTCTGACCACTTTAAGAAGATTCTATCTGAATTGTGACATTTTGGCTACAGTTGAGACACTTTGGCCAAAGTATTCAATATTCCAGGGAAGGGAGAAATGGAGATCTGAGGATGGAGCTGACAATCACAGCATAATGAAAAGCTGGCAAGTAGATTGGTTCTTTATAATTCCTCTACAGACAAGGAAAAAACTTGAGATCACCCACAAGTGCTCCAGATACTAGTTTCTCACGAGGAAACTACAAAACAGCTGTCTTGGATAGGTTTAGAGCTCTGAGAGCTCTAAACCTATGATTGTCATCTTTGAAGAGACATTAGATTTTTCATTCTTCCTTTCTAATCACTTTTAGAAATTACTTATTAACTGCTTTTCAGCTATTGGGAACCATTGGATTGGCATGTTTTATAGCACTGGTTAAGTTTCCTTCAAACCTTAATAAAATAAGATTTAAATACAAATAAAAGGACTATTTTTTGGGGGGTGTAAGAAAGTATTCAGTCTTTATTGGAGGCTACCACATTTCCTGCTGCTGTGTCCCTCTAGCATATCATTCCAGGAAAGCAAGGTGGGTGGTCTTAGCAAACATATATACCTTTATATGTCCATTTGCTATTCTATCTAAACAAAAAGACTGTATGTATACAAACTCAAATTAAATTTATATATACAAGTTAAAGCATCAAAAACTGGCACCATAACAAGTCTTAAGGCTTTTTAAACAATATTGTATATTTTTCCCCAGTTTTCCTAAATAAAGTCTTTTGCAGCACCTGCTACAGCTGGTCTTTCTCCACAGTATTATAGCTACTGGACTGCCCTGACATGCAGAACATCCCTAGTTTAAAACCAAGCAGATTTTTTAATTACTATTTTTCTCTGCATTTCCTATTTTTTCCTTGGACTTCTTTTTTTTCCCCTTTTTCTAAATTAACAAATAAGTACACTATCAGTCCAGAGCCACACTGATATTTCCTCTCAAAAAATATGATCTTTGTTTTGCAGTAATTCATTATTGTAAATTCATATGTTAGAGGTTCTCCAGGAAAGGACAAAACAGTTTCACTTTCCAGACCTAGGGATAGACTAATAGTACACCACAGTGATAGTGGCCAGTCACATATCTGAAATCCTCATATCTATCTTCAAATTTCTAAAAAGAACTTTTGGTTTGTTTTTCTACTTTTTTCTTGGAATGCTTAAACTTTAAAAAAACACACACAACTTCTGGGGGTGCTTTTATAGTTGAAGATGAGAGAAGATGCCACTTTTTTAAGCTGATGTTTTCTGTTACCTAGCTTTCCATCATGTTGTAGTTTCTCTACCACCTTCCCCTTAAAAAAGGGAGGAATGTGAAAAATTATTTCATGTTTTCTTCCCTTGAGATTTAATGGAACCATGGGAAGCTCAGAAGACGAAGTTACTAGATGATTGCTGACTGAGAGATAGGCTCCTTGGCCACTTCGTAACAGCATATACCATCTTTCAGAATTTTATTGAGATTCCATTTTTCTTTGAAAACATTATTGAAAGTAAAAATGTTTTCATGATACTTAAAGAGAAAAGTATTGCCAGATACTTTTTAGCAAGGGAGCCAGCATCAAGCAAGCTCAAGTTATTGCCTACCTCAGAACTTTTAAATGGATGGGTTCCTTCCTTCCCTCATTCTGTACTGAATGGTGGTTTTGATATAATATATTCTATCTTTGCTGCAACTACAAAAAAGCCATTACTCTAGGCAGAGTACAGGCAAAAGCTGAAACAACATTGGTGTGCATTTATTTATCATTTATCTAGCATACCTCAATCTACAGATTTGGTACAGAAAAACCTGCCCCAAGATGGATGCTGATAAAAAAATCATCTAAGGCTAACACTTTTCATTATCTCTTTGTCATGTTCTCATCATATGCTAAATAAAAATAATTATCTTTTTTACAGGAACGGTGTGATAAACAATTGTTGCCTTACTGATGAGATAGCAGGCTTAACTTCAGATATTTTAGTGTTGAAATTCTATTCTGTTTAAGATTTAAGGGTAGTCTAAATAAAGGAGGCATATGTATCCCTTTCTACACTGCCAGCATCCAACAAACCAAATTTGCTGTTCTGTTTTTAAAATGTCTACATAATCAATTCTGTCTTCATGGTGTGCTCAAAACTTTTTTTATTGTCTGATAAATGGATGTAAGATTGAGGCAAGTAGGGGGTGCAGAGTGATAATACACATTGGAGAAAATGAGGATCTATTTTCAGCATGATGGGAATGTCAGTATTCTCACTTCCATTTTGAAAACTTTACAGAAAATTTAGTGTTGCTAAATTTTATTAAGCAATGGTCTTTAAAAGTGAATTCTCTCCTCCCCTTTGCAGATTGCAGAGCTAGGTAGTGAGAAAGGCTGAGTCAAGTGATCCACCTGCCATCTTCAATTCCCCCAAAATATACCTGATAATACAAAACTTGATATGTTGTTTGAATGTTAATGTGTAGGCATGTTTCCAGATGCAGATCTCTCTTCCAGTTAAAGCCTGTAGGTTGTAAACATTAGGAGGCAGATGCTTGATTGAACATGTTTCAATCTGAGGTTGATTGCAATTTAATTCTAGATATAGTTCACAATGAAATGTAATATACCCCTGAGTAGGCTGCTGTTCTAATTATGGTTTGATATTAGAAAGAGGTCCATGGAGACATAATTCTGTAGCTGTGACCCATCAGGCACACTTCTATCTCTTATGCATTTTGATTATTCAGTTATTCTTGATTCAAACAATATTTTGACCACTGGCTGTGTGTCATGGTGCACAGTTTGACAATTTAAGAACTGTCTCTTCTAGAAGCAGTGATGAATTAAGAAATACAAAAGTCTTATCAATGAATTCCCATTACAGTGACCTTTTGGGAACTGCAAACTACGAGGATTTCTGGATCCTTCATTACATATTTGTTATAGAAACATCAGTTAAGAAATAATTCCTCCTTTCAGAGAGATACCCATTCAGCATGGAGTTAAAGAATGACTACTGAAGAAAGGTATGGGAATAATGGAGAGGAAATGCAGGAAAATATTAGGATAGTGGAAATAAATAATAATGTACTAAGTCTTTCTAAAAATTCAAAAATTCCCAGAATTTTCCAAAGAATGACCCACAGACAGGCATATAAACCTTAAACGTTTATATACAAATGCTCAAAGCTTGGGGAAGAAACAGGGCGAACTAGAAGCAAGGGAGGGAGGATATGATATGGTTGGTATTACAGAAACCTGGTGGAACAAAATGGACTGATGGATGCATACAAATTGTTCAAAAGAAACAGGTCTACAAAAAGAGGAGGGGGAGTTGCCACCCAACCAATCAGAAGAAAGAGATGAACTCTTTGCCAACCAGTTAATAAATGTATGTAGGAAGCATACCACAATGATAATGGGTGACTTCAACTATCTAGATATCAAGTGGGAGACAAACTCTGCAGCAAGCAGGAGATCAAACAGATTCCTAACCAACCTAGCCGACAACTTTGTCATCCAAAAGGTGGAGGAAGGAACTAGACATAAAGCCATACTGGACTTAATTCTTATTAATAAAAAAGAAGTGATAGACGGAGTTGAAGTTATCAGAACCTTGGGCAAAAGTGACCATGTCATACTGGAATTTAATATAATGCAAACACTAGCCACAGAAAACCATCCAACAAGGGTCGTAAACTTCAAAAGAGCTGACTTTAACAAACTCAGAGAGAACCTAGGAAATATCCCATGGATGAAAATCCTAAAGGGGAAAACAATCCAAGAAGCATGGGAAACTCTGAAAAATGCATTCATAAAAGCCCAACCAGCACAATGCCACTAAAAAGAAAAAAAACAAGAAATTCAAGAAGAAACCAGCATGGCTGCACAAAGATTTCTATGACAAATTAAAAGACAAAAAGGACAAATACAAAAAAATGGAAAGAGGGTCACATTACTAAGGCTGACTACCAGCAGACAGCCAGAACATGCAACGATAAAGTCAGGAAAGCAAAGGTTCAGAATGAACAAAGACTTGAAACAGAAATCAAGGATAATAAAAAAAAAAGTTTCTTCCAATATATTAACAACAAGAAAAAAGTCAAGAAAACTGTAAGTTCACTAAAGAGAAAAGATGGTAAGGAAATAACAAGCAACACCTATCCAACCTTGACAAATATAAATCACCGGGATCCAACAGAAGTTATCTCAGAACCATTGCACCATATCTTTCAAAAATCCTGGAGCACTGGGGAAATACCTGAGAATTGGAAAAGAGCCGATGTGGTTCTCATCTTCAAGAAAGGAAAAAAAGCAGACCCAGGAAACTACAGACTAATCAGTCTAACATCAATACCTGGGAAAATCCTGGAAAAGATGATAAAAAAACAGATTTGCAAACAACTAGAAACAAGCAAAGTTATAACTAGTAGCTAGCACAGGTTTATCAAAAACAGATCATGCCAAACCAATCTTATTTCATTCTTCGATACAGTGACTAAACTAGTAGACCAGTGAAATTCTGTGGACGTAGTATACTTGGACTTCAGTAAGACATTTGATAAGGTAAACCACAACCTGCTCCTTGGTTAAAGTAGAAAAGGGTGGAATAGACAACATCACCACCAGATGGATCTGTAGCTGGCTGGTAAACCATACTTAATGAGTAGTCCTCAACAGCACTACAACCACATGAAGAGAAGTAAGCAGTGGGGTACCACAAGGCTCCATCTTAGACCCAGTACTCTTCAATATTTATTTATTTATTTATTTATTTATTTTGATTTATATCCCGCCCTTCTCCCAACGGGACTCAGGGCGGCTCACAACATATTTAAAAACAGAAACGTATTTACAATCCCCACCAAATAAAACCAATTAAAACCAAATATTTTAAAGTTGTGCTATTAAAATTTTCTTAAAAATAAACCCGATCTAAAATCCTCCCTAGGCCAGGCCCGCTTGCTGGAAAAGCCATGTCTTGAGGGCGCGGCGGAAAGTGAGGAGATCCGGAATCATCCGGATCTCGGGGGGTAGTTCGTTCCAGAGGGCGGGGGCACCCACAGAGAAGGCCCTCCCCCTGGGGGTCGCCAGCCAACACTGCTTGGCCGATGGCACCCTGAGGAGACCCACTCTGTGGGAGCGTACCGGTCTATGGGAGGGAATCTGTGGCAGAAGGCGGTCTCGGAGATAGCCAGGTCCTATGCCATGGAGCGCTTTAAAGGTGGTAACTAACACCTTAAAGCGCACCCGGAAGGCCACTGGCAACCAGTGCAGCTCGCGCAACAGCGGCGTTACATGGGAGCGACGAGTCCCTCCCAACACCGCCCGTGCGGCCGCATTCTGGACCAGTTGAAGCCTCCGGGTGCTCCTCAAAGGGAGCTCCATGTAGAGAGTGTTACAATAGTCCAGGCAGGAGGTGACGAGAGCATGAGTGACTGTGCGCAAGGCGTCCCGGTCCAGAAAAGGTCGCAACTGGTGAATCAGGCGAACCTGATAAAACGCCCCCCTGGTCACGGCCGACAGATGGTCATCCAATGTCAGCCGTGGATCCAGGAGGACTCCCAAGTTGTGCGCCCTCTCTGAGGGGGCCAAGGTTTCGCCCCCTATAGTCAGCAATGGCGTCAGCTGACTATGCCGAGGCACCGGCAACCACAGCCACTCGGTCTTGGAAGGGTTGAGCCTGAGTCTGTTCCTCCCCATCCAGACCCATACGGCCTCCAGGCAACGGGTCATCACGTCAAGGGCATCGTTGGGGTGGCCTGGGGTGGAAATGTACAGCTGAGTGTCATCAGCGTACTGATGGAAGTCCACCCCAAAGCCACGAATGATCTCCCCCAGCGGCTTTACATAAATATTGAACAAAAGGGGAGAGAGGACCGACCCCTGAGGCACCCCACAAGTTAGGGGTCTAGGAGTTGACCTCTGTCCCCCTGCCAATACAGACTGCGTACGGTCGATGAGGAAGGAGGAGAACCACCGCATAACGGTGCCTCCCACCCCTAACCCACCGAGACGCCGCAGCATGATACCGTGGTCTACGGTATCAAAAGCCGCTGAGAGGTCCAAAAGAACAAGGACAGAGGAATATCCTCTGTCCCGGGCCCTCCAGAGATCATTAACCAACGCGACCAATGCCGTTTCCGTGCTGTGCCCCGG
>NW_015387891.1:197942-212044 GCF_001527695.2 Protobothrops mucrosquamatus | reverse complement strand
ATTTGATAAGGTAAACCACAACCTGCTCCTTGGTTAAAGTAGAAAAGGGTGGAATAGACAACATCACCACCAGATGGATCTGTAGCTGGCTGGTAAACCATACTTAATGAGTAGTCCTCAACAGCACTACAACCACATGAAGAGAAGTAAGCAGTGGGGTACCACAAGGCTCCATCTTAGACCCAGTACTCTTCAATATCTTCATCAATGACTTAGATGAGGGAACTGAAGAGGAAATCATCAAATTTGCAGATGACACCAAACTGGCAGGAGTAGCCAACACCCCAGAAGACAAACTCAGGATCCAAAAAGATATTGATAAACTTGAACAATGGGCCCTGTCCAACAAAATGAGTTTCAATGTTGAGAAAAGCAAAGTTTTACACTTAGGCAGGAAAAATCAAAGGTACAAGTACAGACTGGGTGAGACCTGGCTTAAAAACAGTAACTGTGAGAAGGACCTTGGAGTCCTAATGGACGATCACTGACCACCTGTTTATACAATCCTGGGTTGTATAAATAGAGGCATAAAATCAAGATCACATGACGTATTAGTACTGCTTTAAGACCACACCTGGAATACTGCGGCCATACCCTTCTGAGATTCGAACCTGGGCAGCTTGCATGTTAGGCAGCTGTATTAACCTCTAGGCCACAGGCTCTTTGTCAGCAAAATCTAAATTTATAGAAATATTTTATCACAGTAGCTACTTGAGCCTGCAAAACGCTCCTAGATTGGGGCTGAAAAGCAAAAGCAATCATAACAGTAGACCAGGTGCTCTATTAGACACTTACTATGTATCCTCCACGGTTTCAGCTGACAGAAGTAAGGAGAGCCTGTGGCCTAGAGGTTAATACAGATGCCTAACATGCAAGCTGCCCAGGTTCGAATCTCAGAAGGGTATGGCTAGCTAATGAGAGCCAAATAGCTCAAAATAGCTATACTAGTCTCCGTTTAACTCTTTGTCAGCAAAATATATATACATGCATACAATGCATACAAAATGTGTGTGTGTGTGTGTGTGTGTGTGTGTGTGTAGGTGGAAAATAGTATCTCTCTATTCTATTCTCTGTAATTCTGGTGGACATGGATGACGTATATAACACAGAAAGCCTAGAAATTTTCCAGTCTATACACAAAAAGAGGAAACACCTCAAGAATGTTTTATTATGTTAGTCTATATTCATAGGATGCTTTACATTTTCAGAGATAGTCCACTTTTTTCCTCATATATTTTGTATGCATTTTCTCTGTGGGTATATAGGTTCTATGTGGATATATTTATGCAAAATATAAACTGTCATAGGAACAGTTTGTTCATTCTGTAGACATTTAACTGAGAAGCAAAACAATGTGCTTGCTTTCAGCTTTCCCTGTCAACATTTCTACTAATAAAGAAATAAACAAACTACTTCTTATTTGAAAAGGGTCCTCATTTAGTAATACAAGTCCTGTTTTTGGTAAATGAGCTACTATTCCATGGGGAAAGAAGATGGGAGTCATTATGTTGTCTACCTATATTTGCCTGGATTTTGAAAATTTGCTCCATATAGCTTTTTCATGCTATGTAATTTGTAATATTTTCTTAATGAAGGATCTGTTTGCATCTGTTGCTCTCTTTTTTTCAACCCCCTAATAACATTTCCATGACAAAGTGACACAGTTGTCAATGGTATTCCTATTTAGAGTTATCACAAAGATTCAAAGTAGAAAAATAATTTATGGTACTGAATATTGTAAGACTGATTTTAAAGTGGAATTGTATACAAATGATGATTATTTGACTACCAAAACTTATAAACCTTTGCTGAAATTTCAAACAGAAGAAAGTGAAATAATGTATAAATGTGAGTTAAGAATGTTGGTTATAATATATAGATGGAATGATGGGAAAATAAACAGAAAGTAGTTGAAAGGACTGATGTTATCATCTTAAAGATTAAAACTTTTATAAAATGATGTAACCAGGAAATTATCTAAAATGTATAAAGATATTTCAAATCTATTTTGAAAATATGCACAAGAAGAAAAGTCATTTTATCACACTTGATGGACAATTTGGGTTCAAATATATACACTGATTCAGGAGATTAATATAACTTTAAAATAATATAACTTTAGAAAAAGAGTTAAATATATAATTGTAATTATCTGTTGTAAAGAAGACCAGAAGCCATTTTACAACTTTTTCTTTCTTTTCTATTTCTCTTTTACTTTTTTCTTTTTATACTTTAGTCTTCTCTTTTATTTCTTTCTCTTTTTTTCTTATTACTCTATTTTAGCTTGTATTTTTACTCATGTTTTTAAAACTTTTAATAAACTAGCACATTTCATAAATTAACTATGAATTGTGTGAAGAAATTCTTTATTTTGTCCATTCTAAATCATCTTCCAATCAGCTTTATAAGATGACTCTTTATTAGATTAAATCCTCCCAGTGACCATTTCAGTAATTAGATATCACATATTATTTATGTGCTAGAATGAATTCTTGGTAGTTAAATTTGCATGTTTTACGTTTGCATTTTTTTTAAAAAAAATCTGGCTTATTTTATATTGTAATCTTTGCTATACAATTTGTATCACTTTCTGGATTTTGCAGAAATCAGACTTTGATTGATTTTGCAGACAACAGTACAAAAATGTACTAAACAAATAAGTAAATAAGTGTCTTCCAAACACTGAATCTATGAATCCAAGGAAATAGTGCTTTTTTCTTCAGTATATATTTGTAAAAAGTGATTTTTCAGTACTTACCACAACTAACAGTAAACATCAACATAAGCTAAATATTATTTGTTTGTTTGTTTGTTTGTTTGTTTTTATATGCCATCCGAGTAACTCTGGGCAGCTGAATATATTAACACATCTCAATCCAAACTTTGATTAAATAAATTGTCATAGACAAGCACATGCATGCCATTAGTTTTAGTTTGTATACTAAATATGAGGTAGATAAAATATTGTTAAAATGTTTCTATGTTCCCTTTTACTTATTTATTTTTTAAAAAAGAACAGTTGTGGGTAGGTGCATGTGTGCACATATATATAGCATATAAGCGATGTTTGAGCAGGTTCTGCGGGATTGTCTGGGAGGCTACACATCCTCTTCATGACCTGTTTTCCTTGTTACCTTCTGGGAGAAGGCTTTGTGGTATCCGAAGCAGAACATCTAGATTCAGCCACAGTTTTATTCCATATAGCATAAACCTTGTGAACTCTCAAGTTTCCTATTTCCACTATGTATTCAAAATGGAGAGTGATTAATATTTATGTGTGTGTGTGTGTGTGTGTGTGTGCGTGCGTGTGTGTGTATGCATATATATATATATATACTATGAGCCATAGTATATATGGGTCAGCATGCTCATACACAAATATGTGTATTTCACAGTTTTGAACAATTTAACAATTGTTTTTAGCCAAGGGGAAAACATGGCCTTTTAGTAGCATAACTGGTAAGACATGTTCTGATATTACTATTTTATTTACATTACATTTATTTACATGTTCTGATATTACTATTTACATTATTTACTGAGGATAGGATGAATATTAGGCTTGTGAGCCACAAGTTAACCCTTTAACTCAGAACAGATAGTTCTATGTATTTTATTTGCTGGTATTTATTGAGTATTTCTGAAGATGTTGATGTATTTTACTTGCTGGTATTGTTCAGACTGTGCAATGGAGCTGTCAGAATGGAGAATAGTTCAGACTGTGCAATGGAGTTGTCAGAATGGAGAATAGAATTGGAGTAGATTGAAAGAACAAAAATGAAAATAAGATCTACAAATTGCAGAAAGAACTCAGCCTGGCAATAGATTTGGGCTTCTGCACTTACAGTTGCATATTATTTTTAATTGCCTATTGGAGGAAAGCCAACAACAAAAAGGGATGGTTTCTGACAGGACCCAAAACCATATTTATGGTTTATTTTACAGCTGTTGTGAATGTTATCATTTAATTCTAATGTAATATCCCATGTTCCAAAACACTTAGATGAAAACAGAAAAATGGTGAGAGAGAAGGTAGGAAACATTTTTTTTTCACCGAGATTACTTTTCTTGTAATAAAGAGCTCTGGAAGGGTAGAAGATTTTTCTTTACTTTGAAATTTTCTAAGGAAAAAAATCAAATGAATATATCTTTTTTTAAAAAAAACTATCTAGGCTGATAGAAATGGCAGTCCCCTTGGTGTGAAAGAGCACTTTGAAAAATGGGATGGCTTCTGGGACTATCTGTGCTGACATCTTTGTAAATTTGACAGCTACCTTTATTATTAAATAAGGAGATATTCCAAGACCTGTAAGTTATAGCTGTATTTCAGAGTGTCAGCTCAACAGAAAAAGAGATCTTATCGTAATTATATTGTAATAACAAGCCATTGCTTTTGTATTCTATTGACATGTTCCATACTCTTATCTGATGCCTTCTGTAACATTCTGCTTTTTAGAATGCAGTCCAATAAAATAAACGAATAGCAAGCCATATTCACCTCTACTTTTGTTGGCATTAACAAAAGTAGAAATAGGTGAAAGCAGAATTTGTGGGTGCTATGCCTATAGCGTACATTCTATTTTGTTAATCTTGCTAATGTGGGGGATAATAATCAACATTATAATCTTAAATAGCAATTTAAGAGAAGGAGTGTGTGCAGGAATTAGATGAATCTTGTGTCCCAACTAAACTGGGCTGATTTGGACAAAATATTGTAGGCAAGAAAAGGTGAACCAAATGATATGGAAATATTTACACTAAAGGGTAGTGGTGAAATAAAGAACATCTTTTGAAGCCTTAAATTGTTCTGAAACAATTTAACAAGGATGGGAAAATAATGCATTGCTTTATGCAATGAGTTAACTTCAAACCATACAAAAGTTCTAAGATAGCTTTTAACAGGAATATGAAATAAAGATTTCAAAACAACAAATGAACACTATATAAAAGATTTCACTTGTTCTCTAGAAAGATAAAAAAGCAGTAGATTTTTAACATTGCATAACAAAAGAACAGTGGTATGGAAAAGTGGGAGCAATTTATTTTTAACTCAGAACTGAATAGTTTGATTGACACATAAAAAGGACCCTAAATTTTAAAAAAAATATTTTCAGAAAATAGATTGAATTAGGATTTGTTTTTCATCAGGCCATCAGCAAAATTACAGTATTCATTGTAACACTTGTGGGCAGCATGTGAATGCAATTGTTGAAGTGGCTGAGGCACAGCAGAAAGGAAATCTGAAAATGTCTATATTAAGATATTCTCTTGAGTCTTTCTATGAATTTATACTGTGTGTGAAGGACTGAGCCCTCCCTTTGAGAGGGAGGGGGGATCACTGCTTTCAGAAACTTACACTTTAATTCAATGGAATTCACAGAGCAAAGTATAGTAATGGAAAAAAATAAACAGAGAAAATATACAATTGTCATGAACTCACTTTTGTAATATGGCTAGCTATAATAACACCCATATCTGAAGGAATTCTAGATCATATATATTTAAGGATATGGGAGAAGGCAAAGATGTCCTTTTTTGAGTTTTCCCCTTAGGATTATTTCCCATGCTGCATTTCTTTCCCCATGTAGATAACTGTTTTGTATTGTAGGCAAATTATTATTGTGCAGCAGTCTCTTGTATCAGTATAAACTATAAATACTTGGTGTAAGATTTGGAGAAGGATATTTTTTAAAAGAAAAAGAAAAAGTTCTTCAGATTAATATTAGTATTTTCTGGTGAATGGAATCTGTGTTGGACCAATTTTAGTATCAAAGAATAACTGTTTAATTAAATGCAAATATGTCTGAAGCATAATGGAAATAGTTTCAGAATGCTGATTTTAAGATTCAATAAAGATACAAAGGCATATTCTATAAGCTTCTCTAATGATTGATAGAGGAACAAGCAATGATTACCACAGAAGTCCTTTCATTCCATCAAGGTTTGTTTCATATGATCTATGCTATTGTCTGTGAGGGAACATTCTAAATAAAAATTCTATTTTGTGATATTCCTATTAGTGGATTTTTTAAAAAAATCCAAATCTATGTTTCCATACCTATGATGATTCTACAACTGTTTTCTACCTTGAGGTAGCTAAATCTTACTTTGTAGAGACACACAACAGTTCTATAGTATCTACTTAGCTCTAATTATAAAATAATTAGTTGAAAGTGTTGGATATTAGTGAATTTAATAAAAGCTGCACCAGCCCAGGTAATCATAGACAGGTGGGCATGCTTGATGATGTGAATAACACTTACAGTAGAACTCTATTCTATGTCAGTAACATGACTACTCATGAGTTTACAACTATGAAGCTTGCAGTTTTGCTGGCCTGGTTCTATAACAGACATGTCAAACTTGCGACGTCATGTGACGTTGCGCGATGTATCACAGCTTTTTTGCCATTGCCGGCAATGGGGTGGGCGCAGCTCCGGTATGATGAAACCGGCCTGCGGGCCGGCAGTTTGTCACCCCTGTTCAATAATAATAATAATAATAATAATAATAATAATAATAATAATAATAATAATAATAATAATAATAATAATAATAATAATAATAATAATAATAATAAAGTTGGAAGGCACCTTGGAGGTCATCAAGTCCAACCCCCTGCTCAGGCAGGTAACCCTATACCATTTCGGACAAATGGCTGTCCAGTTTCTTCTTAAAAACTTCCAGTGTTGGAGCATTCACTGCTTCTGAGGCAGGTTGTTCCACTGGATAATTGTTCTAACTGTCAGGAAGTTTCTCCTTAGTTCTAGGTTGCTTCTCTCCTTGATTAGTTTTCATCCGTTGCTTCTTGTCCTGCCTTCAGGCGCTTTGGAAAATAGCTTGACTCCCTCTTCTTTGTGGCAGCCCTGAGATATTGGAACACTGCTATCATGTCCCCCCTCGTCCTTCTCTTCATTAAACTAGACATACCCAATTCCATCAACCCTTCCTATAGAAGTCTATGAAGTGGATGTAAAAGAATTGGGAGACAATTTCCACTTTGATAACCATTATGTACTGCAGCTGTATATTTTACAAAGAATAAATAGATAGGTAAGAAATTCAATTATTGTAAAATGTACCAAAGAAAAAATTAAACAAGGAAATGATTGCAAGAGCAATTCAAGGAAGAATAGGAAGCTGTAATAGTGAGATGTAATTGTTACTTATTTCTATTTTACTAACATAATAGAAATTCTTATATTTACTCATATTCTAATGTCTCTTGAATGCTAAGCTGCTCAGATGAAATCTTATTTGAAAATGAGTATAAATAAACAAATAGGCTTTCTCACTTGCTGATTAATAAAATATTTGCTTCTTACTACTGTGTACTCTTTTTTAAAAAGATAAATCACAAGATCTGCACAATTCTAATCATAATGTGCCATATAAGCAGAAGAATAATGCATATTACAATAATAAATACAAAGGAAAATTTTCAGACAAGCAAGTCAAATCATCTGCCATAACCAAAAATCCTATCTTTCCAAATCTGAAACAAATTGTCTATGTAAAACTTCTTTGCAGTTTCCAAATTTAACTATTAAGCTCCAGTGGAAGTAAAATCTATCTGCAGAGAATTTTCCACTGGAAATGTTATCATGGATAAAAATCATAACCACCCAATGTTTCTCATAGTTGTTATAAATAGCTCTCCAACTTGATGCCTTTCAGATGTGCTAGACTATAGATTCCATTATTTTCAACCAACATGCCTAATGACTGTGCTTTATTGACTTAGAATATGGGAAAATGGAGAAATTCTAAGATGTGCAAAAAGTGGTAGAAAGGTAGTTGGTAATAAATGGTCTGCTACAGAGAATGAATGCTTGTCAAAACAAGTTTAAAAAGTGGTGTTTATGACTGCTTTGCTTTACTATATTATATGGAATTGAGAGTTGGCTGTATTTGTAGGCATATAAAGGTAAATTAAATATGATAGAAATAATGTACTTAATAATTGTGTATGCTGCAAACACAGGAGATAGAGTAAGGCATGTATGGTTCCTGAATGAGTAACAAATATGAAACGTTTGAAGGTAAATGCATTTTGAAGGTAAATTGTGAAACAAATATATAAAAGAAATAAATTGACCAAGAGGGAAACTGAAAAAACTGTAGTTGAATGGAGAAAATTAGATCATGAAAAAGTATTGAGAAGTTTAAGGAGCAAACTATAATATAGGAAACAATATATTTTGCAGGAAGGTATGGTTTGTAAGGATAGGAGATTATGGAAAGACATAGTGAATGGTGTTAATATAAACTAATTTTAGCATTGTTTGATTTTTTTTCTGATCCATTAAATATATTTGGTTCACTGTTTCTTACTCTGATCTGTATTCTGAATAACATTGCTTAGCTCCAAAGGGAACAACACAATAGGGATATAAAACATATATATGCATGGGACCATGTTCTTAACTGGGATTAGGACACAAGGGTTTGTTGAATTTAAGCCACGCCATGCCATTCCATTGATCCAATCATCTCTCACTGGCTACCATTTGCTCCAGGAGAATCTGTGCTAGAAGTCTTAACACAATTAATACTTAAGGCTATGTTGTGCTTCAGTAGTGAGAAGACACATATATCATCTGCCTACAGCCCTTTAAAGAGGTCACACTTTACAAGCCACCCCCCAAAAAAATGTTTTTAACAGTTGTAAACTGGTGTCACATCTGTGGTTCTGCATGCTCCATTTTATTTCTTGTCCCATTTAGGATTAGGATAAAAATATAATCATAAAAAAACCTGAGTATCACTAGATAATGGTAGACAAACAGATGCAAAGAAAGACAGAAAGAGAGAGAAACATAGTCTTATCACAAATGATCTTCAGCAATGGCAGCAGATTTTTAAAAGTTTAGTGTATTTTATATAGTTATCTAACTATGATTCATAGTTAGCCATCATCTTGCTATATACCTTTATGCTTTCTTATGTTTTCTGCAACATTAATTTTTGCTTTGACTATGGTAAATTTATGAATTGCCCTATTGTAATAAATTTCCACCCTTCTACTTTTAAACAACCCTCTCCACTCTCCCACATACTTACTTTAAATCATAGTCATAAAATACAACATTTTCAAATGTGGAAAAACTCAGTGAAACTAAACTAGAGCATTTGGGGAAATGGGCATTATATTTGGTTTTATATTCTCTGTCTTAAAATTGCAAACAATATTAGTCTATTTGGAAATGTTGGTGCAGTCCCAATAGTGACTCAGAAAAGATGTGGGACAATATACCTGCACAACTATATCAAACATTCGTATGATGTAGCTGAATCACTCCAGACTATAAAAAAATGAGCACAGGTTGCATGTTGTTCAAACAATTTATATAATAATTGAGGATTATTCTTCTATCTGTATCCATAAGGATGGCAGCTTAGTATTAATCCTAAATATTTAATAAATAGATGATAAATATATAGAGACATGAATAAAAAGTGGGATTACAATGATAATTTGTATCATCAATTAGTTTGCATATGTACAATTTTGTAATATTTGCTGTTATTTTATAGAGTAGAAGAGTAAACTCCAGAGCCCAGGCGATAAATGTTTTGTGAGACTGGATTGCTTGGAGCCCTTCTCACTTTTTTCCATCAGCCAGCTGCTCAGTTTACTCAGATGCTGAGTTCAGATGTTTAGTCAACTGCCAACAGAAAAAAAGAAAAAGAAAACCAATGATCTCAGTGAGTTTGCCAATATGGACAGTAGAGGCATTTTGAATCTGCTTCCTTCCCAGTGACCCTTTTCCAAATGGGAAAATTACTATAGGAAAAATAGTAATTGACATCACAATTTTGTGGGGTGAGGGATAGAAGAGAAATGAGGTTTCCTTGTCTAAACAACTTTGGTCACAATTACGTATTGGTTTCTTTTTACTTTATATTTCCTGCCAAAGACTGATCAAGATTTCTGATTTCTGCAGTCATTAATACAAGAAGCGCTTATGAGGAATTCTGAGAAATTGAGAAGGAAGAAACAATGTTTCCTGTTTCTTTCACTTATCCTTTTAGAGAGAGGTTGTGTGATCATCCATAGCCACCACCAGTGCCCTTAAGGTCAGGATATTCAAACAATTGTTGTTCTTCTTGAAATAGGAATATTTGAGTAAATAAATCTTTGAATAAATAAATCAAAGCTTTATCAATGTACACAGCCTCTAATTTATTTATTGCTGAGTGCTTCTGAGATCAATTTATTTTATTTTTTAATATGTTTATTAATTTTTAACATACATCTTAATATTTGGTAAACATCGTGTTGTCTGGGTTAGTGTTTAAAAAACAATCAATAACAATTAATTTCTATAATTCTATAGTCCATATAATAGCTTTACTTGATTTCCTCTTCTTCCAATAATATTCTCTTTTGCCAGCCTTAAATTAATACAGTTATTATTTAAATAAATGACAATTAAATATAAACATTTTTCTCATGTTTCTGCAAATAATACCCACATCAATATAAAGCTTCTTTTCATTGATCATCTTAATTGCCTCATCATAAATCCTGTTTACATTCTTATTTAAATTTGTTTTCCCCACAATATTCAAAACATTCTTACTGGTTAAGATTTTCTTAAAATTAGTTACACTTAAGTATTTAAGTCTTTTTTCTCATACAAGCCATCTCATTTTTACATTTCTCATATCTTAAAGTAAAATAAGAGGGGAAAAAAAGACAAAACAGAGAGAACATTTCTTTTATATAAATCATCCCAACATTTTTATATTTCTTATGTCAAAAAACCAACATAAAAGAAAAAAGAAAAAAGGCATACTATATTACTTGAGCGGTTCATTCCTCTTAAACTAATCTTCATTTATATTCAAAATCTTTCTATTTCTTTAACCATATTCAAACAAATGTTTAATATTTAAATGCTCCCTTTGGCAATTAACATCATTTAATTTCTTAATTCTTACTTTTTTTGCCCAACATCTTCCCTGTTCAATATCCTTCATTGAATCAAAGAATCTTCCCATAATCTTATAAATATTGTTGGAGATACAAAAGGCAAAAGAGGTAAGATGTTTTTATAGGAGGGCTTCATCCCTTCATATTCATTGAAAATCTTTTCCTTTTTTTCTTTCTTGATTTTATTTATTATTTTTTGTCTCTCAAGTTGTTGTAATTCTTCTGGCAAAATCCATTTTGCCAAATCTTTTTTTCTTCTCCTCAAACTTATTTTGTAATCCTAAAATGTAGTTTGTCTTTTCCATGTCCAGAGTTTCCTGTAAGTTTTTTTCCATCTGGGTTAAGCCATACTTCCTTGTATTGTTAAATTCCATCTTAAAATCTCTCTCCTCTGTCTCAAATTCAGTTGTCTGTTTTTTCTACTCACTTTCTATTTTTATTTTCTGAAAATTTTTATGTTGTAAAGTTAAATTGGAGATGTGTTCATTTATGTTTTCAAGGTTATGTTTAATTTCCTTGTGGTTTAAGATTATTGTTGTTTGGATTAGTTGCAACATAGCATACATCTCCTTCTGGAAAATATTTGTTTTTTCTTGGTATATTCTTTCTGCAGATCTCTGATTTTCCATGATAGCCAAAAGTCAGGGTTTTCCTTTCTCTGCAGACAGCTTTAGAGTTAGTATTTGTAATCCAGAAAGGTTAATTCTTTTTTTTTAGAGTTTATAATTCTCACATTGTAGAAAGCTCAAGATGTTTTCTTTTTTCTTTCTTTTTTTGTCACAGCTGTTTTGTTATTAAGACATTGAAGGTCACCAGAATCAAATTTATCTTTTCCTGGGCTTTGTCAGTCCCTGTAATAGAGCAGCTGTTGTTGTATATTTTCATCCACTAGATATTAGCACCAGTTCTTTCAGTTCTTTTCAATAATAGACAATTATTTACTTTTATTTTAATGATATAAAAGGAAAATCTTAACAGATTCCACCAATTTCAATGACCATTGCAGCATGCCCAGGGTCATTTGATTTATATTTGGATGCTTGGCAACTGATTCATATATATGATGGTCACAGTGTCCCAGGGTCATGTGATCCCATTTTGCAACCTTTTGACAAGCAAAGTCAATGGCAGGGTTGCTGGTGGCCAAGTGCTAAGGTGGGACTTCTCTCCCTTCTTCCCTGCCTCCCTCTTTCTCATGCCCACCTCCTTTTCTGAAGGAAGAATTTGACACCCCCCCCCCCATATTTTCTCTCTTTCATATATTCATCAGACAAGGAAAAGCCTTCAGAGACAGAAAAGACAAGCTGCTGAGATAACTAGCTTTAAAAGGCACATTCCCCTTTAAGAATTAGCTACTGGCTAGAAAGGAAGGTTAAGGAGCGCAGCCGGCAGTTAAGGAAGAAAACAAATGTACTAAGTATTAGCTGCCTCCCCAAATGGCTCCATTCATAAGTAAAGGAATGCTACAGGCAAAATCCATTCAGGAGAAAAATACTTCAAAATCCCTTGCAGCAAAACTTACAGCTAACAATAGCAGAGCAATAGAAGCTAACCTGAGACATCAGCCATCAGCCAAATAGAAATTGCCAAACACTCCTTAAGAACACAAAGCCCACATTGCACAAATCCCAGAACTTCAAAGTCGCAAAAGCACATAAGAATCCTTCCACTCTCTATCTCCCTCCCTCCCTCCCTGTCTCACCTCCAGCTGATGCTGCCTTTTTTCATTTCTCATGGAGGGCAACCCCTCCCCTGCCCCCTGCATTTCTTGCCTGTTTGTTGCTGCCAGCACAGGTGGCTGCCACAGAAGTTGTCGATCAGCTCATGGCCAGCTGCTTGGCCTCCTTGGCCTGCTTGAACTCCTCTCCTCTCCTCCCCATCCTCCTCCTTCTTCTTTCCCTTCGGTGCAGCTAGAGCTGACTCCACCTCCTCCCAAGGCTGCTTCTTTTTTTCTCTCTCTCCCTCTCTGGCCCAAACTGCCTCCTTCTATAGCCTCTCTGTCTCCATCCCCCCTTCCTCCTTTCTCATGGGGGAGGGTGAGCTGGAGATGAGTCTGAGGCCTTTGCCTCGCCCCAGCCACTCTACAGCTCCGATGGACTCTCTCACAGTAAGTCCTTGCCTGCACTGGCTCTTTCCCTCCCCCACTACACTTGGCTAGGCAGGGCTGCATATCACCTGCCACGTGTTAATGTACCACAAGTGGTACGCGTACCACCGGTTGAAAAGCCCTGATTTAGGGTATTAAAACCAGCTTTTCATGCATTCTTTTTATTCTTCTCTAACTTCATTTTATTTCGAGAAGAATAAAGCATTATTTCTTCTTTTTCTTTCTAGCCTTCCAAATTTAGTCCAATTTAAAATGTATTATTATTTCTTGATTAGCAATCCTAAAGCCAACCAAAAGTCTTTTCTGGGAATTCTAAAGTAGAATATTAGCCATGCAGCTGGGTGAGAAGGAGCTTTCTGATGGGATAGCAGTTGTATATGTCTCTTGGTAAGGTTTCATCGGAATTCAGGGCAGTACAGTAGAGTTGGGACGAAGGGGTGTAAAGGCTGTTCAAGCATTTCTCCCCAATATATAATATACATTGTTCTATTATTTTGGGGTTTCATTACTGAATATTGTAAACCATTATAAGGTTCTCATATAAAAAGAGAACATAAATAATATAAAAATTGGGTTAAAAAGTCTTTATTATTCCTTTGCCTTTCTGAAGTAACATTTGTTATAAAACACAATTCAGGGATATTCAAACATTTCTTAAACTATATTTTCTGAAAGTGGGAAAGTGACCTATCTGTGATAGCATCATTAGACAGTGATAGAATGAAGAGCCCAATTTACTAATGATGAAAAGTGCCATGCTTTGTCAAAAAGCACTGAAGGGCAAAAGCTGCCCAGATTGGTGTTTTCACTAGTAGGCCTTAAAAGCTGAACACAAACCTGACTCTTTGCCCTTGGCGGATAATTATGTTATGTTTTCACTCTGGCAAAATGGGGTTTTGGTATGGCTGGCTCCTATGCAAAGGGGTTATTAAAAATAAGGTGGGTTTTTTTACTTCCAAAAAGACTGCTTGAGGAACAATAGTTACTCTTAAAGTGAAATAGCTATTGCTTCTCAGTTTATTGCTGACAGATTATCATTTAATAATAATAATAATA
>NW_015387891.1:149672-197623 GCF_001527695.2 Protobothrops mucrosquamatus | reverse complement strand
AAGTCTGTCCAGATCCTTCTGTATCTTAAGCCTGTCTTCTGGAGTGTTGGCTATTCCTGCCAGCTTGGTGTCATCTGCAAATTTGATGAGTTCCCCATCTATCCCCTCATCCAAATCGTTGATGAAGATGTTGAAGAGCACTGGGCCCAGAACAGAGCCTTGGGGCACCCCACTACACACTTCCCTCCATGTAGATGTGTTCCTCTAGACTATATGAAGATGCTGGTTTATATAATAATCTTATAATCTTTTGCACCCTTGCTGCTTGACCTTTTCTAGATTTGCTCCAGGAAATTTAATCATGTGCTGAAACTGAAATTATTTGCATTGAACACTTTTTCCCTACTATCAAACTATAAACACTGCTTAGTGTATCTCAGAGTAAAAATCTTAGAATATCAACATCTTGATATTGACCTGTCAGGTTGTCATGCACCTTTTCTGATTAAATTGTTAAAATGTACAGAACAGCATTTCCAAATCACCCATATTCCTTGGTAATCCTTGTTAAACAGAGCAATATAAACTCAAAAAAAAAGAAAGAAAAAGAAACGAGAATTTATAAATGTTTATTTATAGGAAATTTTCAAAGTCTCTTCAGTATCAGACTGAGACAGATCTCTGCCTGATATCTAACCACTACTGTCTTTTGCCTGTAAAAGCATGGATGCATTTTTCTCAACTATCAGTTAGAACTGATCCAGTTAAGACTTTTTTTCTAAGCATACTTTGGAGAGAATTCTTTTTCTCATCCCATTAGAAAATATTGTTTTGGGTATCCCCCCCCCCCAAAAAAAAATATTCTTACTCATGTTCACTTTCCATCCTTCTCTCCCTCCAGCCTTTTCTTCCACTTGGCAGATCCCCATACATCAGGCGTGTCAAACTCAATTTCATTGAGGGCCGCATCAGCATTACGGTTGCCCTTGGGGGGGCTGGGTGGGTGTGGCCAGGGTGGGTGCAGCTTACTGGGTGGGTGTGGATGGAGTAGATGTGGCCTACTGGGTGGGCATGGCCAGTTCTACATCGTTCACGTCAAAGGTCCCTGTGGGGGCCTGGGCAGGAGTGGGACAGATCTGAGGGTCTCTGGCAGAAGGGGGTGGGACCGGGGCAAGTGCCAAGGCATGCTCCATTTCTTCATTCCTCACAAATGGTGACACTTCCCCAGCATGCACCCAGAGGACAGGGCCGACACGGCAGGGGCTGGTTTCTCGCTGTTTCTAGATGGCCTTGTGGAGCTAAGACTGAATGCGTTTCAGCATAGATGGCCACCACAAAATTGTACATTGGCTCCTGGCCAGCCTGGGCAAGGGCCAAGGCAGCGGGGGCCATTCCCTCACTGTTTCCAGGATGGCTTCGTGGGCCACATGAAACCACTTCACAGGCCGCATCCGGCCCCCGGGCCTTGTGTTTGACATGTCTGCCATACATGAATGGGATTCAAAATGGAAGAAGTTGCAGTTGCTTCTTATAAGGTGAATACAATGAGCTATATTTTGGAGGACCCACAGGTTCTTACTCTCATATACATTTATCCAAACAATCTTTGACATGTATCTGCTGGTGAATAAGAATTACAGTGATTCTGTTACTGAGATATGAGGGGGGAAAAGGAGCCTTAACACATCAAGCAAAGGCTGAACCTTAATCCAACAGTCTGACAGCAGAGATTGTTTGTAGCTCAAACTTTTGTCAGGGCCCTCTTCAAAACCTCATCCTAAGAAAGCAGGACTCTTGGAGTAGTTTCTTCCAAAAGGAGGAGAAGCTGATAGCAGGCATAATAGGCAAGATCTGAGGGTTTCCCGCTCAGATCAATAGGTTAAAAGAATCCCAAGCAAACCCCACTGCAATAGTTCATCCAGTCAGTTTGAACGGGCCAATCCTCAGGTGTTAAGTCTGCTGTGGGAAAGGAGCTGATAATGGAGTCCGTTCCCAGGCTTGCGATGATGTTGTTAGATCTCCGCACCTTCCCTTCCACAGTGCGAGATAAGCCAGATGGCCAGAGGCACATTCCTTTCGCACCCCAAGGTAACATCAAGGGAGAGACAGTTCAAACAGCAAGTATGTAGGAATAGCGAATAGGATACATTGTAGCAAAGCAGCGAAACAGCCCACAGAGCCTTCCCCCCTCCCTTCAGGAGAATGGCAGAACCCTCAAGTCAGAAATAGAAAGAAATGAAATAGATTCAGAAATGAAATAGTTTCTCCACCCGCCCAGTATAAGAATGGGTTCTGACACATACTTTTCAAATTCCCCAAATTGTCTATACTGCATAGTTCTGGCATTAACCTTTTATGGATTTTCAGACAGAAAAATGCCTCCAAGGAGTTTATACATATGTTTCAAATGTAATGTGAGGAGTGACCCTGAAACTATGAGGTGTGTTATTACTTACTTATTAGGAGCAGAACTAATGTTCTTTTATTAAGCAAATAATGTAATTTAATAGAGCTGTACCTATTATAACAAAAATAGATGAGGAAGACCTTATGTCTATCTCTGTGCCTATTTTTAATTGGACTTTTTCGGGGATTGCAGTGAAGAATTTTGCTCTACAATTTTGCTTGTAAAAGCTTGAGTTTATTTCTTTCAACAATGCTTCTTAGGAGACACCCAACCAAGAACAAATTGTGAACATTATATATTACTAAACAGTGTTGTATATTAGAGCCAATAATATTAAACACAACTTGCAGTTCATCGTTATTGGATGGTAGATCCACATAAGTTCATCTATTAATTTATGATACAATCCCTTGGATTTTGATGCTTTAAAACACATTGGAGCTCATATTTCTCCTGAAACCAATTCCTCCCTTTCCACATCACCATTAATCTGTATGGAAAACTGTATGGAAATGGAAGGGAAGGGAAGGGAAGGGAGGGGAGGGGAGGGGAGAGGAGAGGAGAGGAGAGCAGAAAGAAAGAAAGAAAGAAAGAAAGAAAGAAAGAAAGAAAGAAAGAAAGAAAGAAAGAAAGAGAAAGGAAAGAAGGAAGGAAGGAAGGAAGGAAGGAAGGAAGGAAGGAAGGAAGGAAGGAAGAGGGAGGGAGGGAGGGAGGGAGGGAGGAAGGAAGGAAGGAAGGAAGGAAGGAAATGCAGTGGTACATGGCTGTCACAAATGGAATATCATCAAATTGCTCAGTAACAAGATTATTGAAATATGCAGTGGAGAATGTAGATAAGGGAATATGAGAATAAGGAATAGTTTTGCTTGACCATTCTGGCATGTGATCAGCAGCATTATGTCTTCAAATTAAAAACATGCATATGCCCCAGCTGGTGAGCAGGAGAAAGAGCTGGAAGATAGAACCCAGAAGAGGTGTGTGCTGTCTGGCATAATTTCAAACATTGATTGACTTATTCACAAAAAGCTTTGAGACCTCTCTATTGGTTCCTTGTTCCCTTCTCCTTCGCTGTCTTGGTTCCTGACCAAAATGTTAATGTAGTCTTTTGGCTGCATTCCTTTGCTGTTTTGTTAAATTAACTCTCATCCTGTATAGAAACACAGGCATATTACATTCAGTCATGAAACATGAGAGTAGGTTAAGATGTTTTTATGCAACTACCAGAAAAAGCAATAGATTCTTGAAAGAATTGCTGCATTTCCTGATTTTCAGGAGGAAGTAGGGAAAGATGCAGAGAGAGGAAGAACTTAAAGTATAGTAGTTCTTACAGTAATTTATTTAATAAGCATGATTTTTTCATCAAATTCATGGAATTATCAGAATACATACCTGTAGTTTATACTCATTCAAAACACCAATATTACTGCAATGAGGAATGATCCTTGCGCTGTCCATTTAATATGGATATACATTTTTTCCTCCATGCTGAATTTGAATTGGGAAGAGTGGATACATCATTTCCAGTTGACAATTAATATTTGCCATAGATCTCATAAGCTAAAGCAGTCTATGTAGCAGCATTAGGCATTGTGCAACTGAGATTTGAAGAATATTACATCTTTAGCATGTTGAACAAAGGTCTTCCTCCACCCTTTCTATTGCATAATGGTAGTAGCTGGGCACTGACTTTCTCTCAATTAGTGTCCTTAATGGCCTACAGAAGTGGATGACTACTCCTGTGCAAGTTTATAACTCCTCTTTGATCTTCCTTGTCACATTTCTAACTATAGTGATGGTTACTTTGTATCATTCACTATGAGACTAAAATCTATGTACGTAAAATTAAAACAGAATGGAGGAGCAGATGTTAGCCAATTTCTGTAATATTTGCCTAGCTAACAACCCAATTGTGCCAAGATGCTAATTCAGACATTAATTTCCTATAGCAAATTATTTGATCTGATAGTTTTTAAAAGTGCAACCTACTTCCTTAGATATCTATTTACTTTAAAGGCTGATTCAAATGAACTTTAAAATGTAACCAATGCACAGTAGAGTTTTCATTAAAGAAAATGATGATAGAAATGTGAGGTGTTGCAATAGAATATAATAGAATAGAATAGAATAGAATAGAATGGAATAGAATGGAATGGAATGGAATGGAATGTAGCTGGAAGGGACCTTAGAGGTCTTCTAATTCAACCCCATGTTCTAGCAGAGACTTTATACCATTTCAGACAAGTGGCTGTCCAGTCTCTTTTTAAAGATAGGCAGAAATAGAGTCACATTTATCAATATCAGTAATAAAATGTGACTTTCAGGGATGATTGTTTAGTTCAAAGTGTCACTTTTTAAATAGAATTTGGAAATTGATGCCTTTGGGCTGCACTTCCAAGTTAGTGGAGGGTTCATTGCATGCATATTACATCTTCATAGATCCACCATCCCAAAGGCTACCCATCAACATCTCCATTTTGGCAAACTTCTAATGGCAAAAATAAATTTTAAGATGCCTCAGGCTGCTCACCTCCATTATTCCAGTTCATGTATATTTACCTATTAAATATCAAATTCAGCAGGTGATCATTGAACAAAAATGATGTTGAAGAATCAGAATAGAGTAGATAAATAAAAACAACCTTTCCATTTGTATCAGGCTCGTTACAGGCTTTTCTTTAAAAAAAAAAAACATCCCAACATAGCTTTAAAATCCAGACAAGTGGTTCCCAGATAAATGCCTATAGACATTGAGTTGTCTATAGTGATAACTGTGGAAAGGAACACAGAACAAACAAAGAGTGACTCCTGGACTCCATAGGCATACATAGCCTGATTTTTCTATTACCACAGATCAAGCATAAATATATCTCACCATAGTACATCCCATTTTGTAACCTCCCAGCCCAATTTGGAGTCAGGTCAAGTTGTAAATGGCAAAGATATTAAACATGTAGGTATTATTGACAGTGCTTTATTTGTAAAAAAAAAAAAAAAAAAAAAAAAGGTGCCGGAACTCACACATGTCATACAACCCGCCTTGCCTACCCTACAAGGTTCCATTCAAAAAAGGTGCCGGAACTCCGTTCTGGGCGTTCTATGACAAAAAAAAGCCCTGATTATTGATATGTTTGAAATGCAATGAATAGTCTCTATCAAATAGCTCAGCCAGCATCAAGTTCTATAAAGAGGAATCTAAACTTTTTTTGATGGTGTGTTCCCCCTTTTTGTCTGCGTGGCAAAGAAAAACTGATTCATGGAAAGTGATGTGTGACTGTCCTGGAATAAATTGGTAGTTTATGAGAACATTAGGAAACAGTATAAGCTGGAGATTCATGCATTTTGCTAAGTTCATGCCTGATGAGGTGATTTAATAGCTTGTATATATGTATAAAAAATGGGAGTTTACAATTAGAAAACATTGTAGAATGGGAGCAACAGACTCTCCTCCCGAGTGTTATGTTATTGCTCAAATCATCTGCTCTTACCCTTGAAACTGATAGTTTTCACTGGAATTTAATACATAGCTCCTAAACTATCAAGAAGTAACAAATACACCATCCAATAAATGGACTAGCAGAACAAATGTTCAGGCTAGTACAGTGGGCACAGTTAATAGCAGCCATTTTTTAATGCAGACTTGTATTAATAAGCACATCAATTCTTAAAGGCCTAGTTGAAATGGCCAGTAAATTTAAAAAAAAAGTTCATTTATTTATTGAATTATTTATTTATTTTAACTACAGCAAACAGTTGCAATTTCTACATTATATTTTGCTACTCTGGATTGGTGCTTGTGAGAACCAGTGTGTCTTCAGATCCTGGTGCCTAGATTCAGATTTCATGCTTTACCTGATGATGGTATATGTTGCTAAAGCTGTTTTGATTGTATAAGAAAATACAAAAATTAAACCATGCTGCAAAGGAAAGAATAGGCTGTAGCATAATATTTTTTTCCCCAGAAATTATTGTTCTGTTTAAATATTTCCTAGATGCAGTCTTTAAATAAATAAATAAAAAGAATAATGTAGAACATTGCCCTCTTAAGACATAAACTAAGAATATTTAGATATTAGAGCTTATAGCGAGGAATAACCTCATCAGTTTGCCTTATTCTAAGAGGCTGCTTACATCTTTATTAGCTACCATTTTATGAGAGGGACCATTTTATATTCTCAAAATTACAAATGAACCCATCACCACCATCCCTCAAGCTTGGAAACTTTGCCCAGAAAGACTGCTTTAGTCTGCCTTGATCCCTTTCCCATTCCTCTCTATTTTCTCAGATAATCTGAGGATAGATGATAAGAGGAAAAGCAAAAATGCCAGAATTTTCTGTTTCTCCCCTTTACCGTGGCTTCTTTTTCTCTCTGCAAAGCGTCTGCTAAGATCTCATTCATCACGGTGATAGCTGTGAATGAAGAGTTGTGTAATTCCCCAAGGTCCTGTCTGTTCTGGTAGTGTAACACCTAACCTCTTCTCTGCTAAAAAAGAATGTCTACATGTAGTTTTGTCAGCTTGTCAGCAAACACTGCTCTCCTGATAGCATTTGTTCAACCCCTCCGGACAGTGTCAACCTTCTGCAAATGTTTCACTTTGAAGAAACCAAGTACAGAGAGAGGTTGTTAAAAGTTATTTTATATCCATATAGAGCGTGGTCTTCTCTGAATAATGAGATATCTTTACAAAGTCCTTTATCTAATTTCCTATTGGCCTGTCCCTAGAGATATGCAAGGTATCAACCCTTCCAATCAATTCTTGAAGGGCAATATGGGATGCTTGTTCCTTTCTTCTACAAGCAATTCATGCAATTTCATTGCCTGTACTTCCGGGTCCTAAAACCATGCAGGGACAATCCAGGAGTTGAAGCAGTAACTTCAGGTAAGTACTGAAACTGTCAACTGTGACAGAATGGAAAGAAGTAAGCTTACTGAGTCACAGGACTGAATAAAATAAGATTTAACTAGAGTGAGATATAAAGACCTATATCCCTTGTTTCCTTTTTATAGTATCTTCCTTTGCCTTAGTGTTGTTATCTTTACTTATTTCAGGGGATTAATAGTTGTTGTTGTCATCATCATCATCATCATATTTAGATTGGATTTGTCAGTTGTATTCATCTATTGAGTCCTTCCCAAAGACCATGGATAGGCAAATGTTGTTTGATGATATTAAAGCTATTATCACAGAAAGTAGGTTTTTCCAAGCAAAGCTGCATTTTGCAATTGACTGATGAGGATTTTGTCAATGCCAATGATGTTCAAACATTGTTCTGTTATTATATTTATTGTTTTCATATTTCTATTCCCCTGCAATCTAATGGCTCTTAGTTTCCGCAGAGTATAAAAACCAAATAAATCATCCACAATGTAACAGTATTAAAAACAATAAAACAACACCACAAAAGCAGAAAAGGAGAAACAATAAAAGTACAAAACAAAGATGGTATGATAAAATCAGGAGAAGGCTGTCCAGAACATCCATCTCTAAAATATCAACAAGGAGTGGGCTAGTTTGATCTCAACAGAAGACTGTTCCATAGAATTAATGCAGTTATGCAAATGTATTTAATTGTTTTCTGATTCTTTAAAACAAAATGAAATAGGCAAGTACATTTTTTTCTTTGAGTAAACAAACCTACCGTGTTGATAATATATTAAAACAACTGGTTTCCAAAGACAGAATGCTTGTATGTTGTGAAGACCCTGCCTTTTACTACAAGAGTTATGTTTCAAATTTCCTTGGCCAAGTTTATCATGAGATGACATTTTTGTAATCTAAGAGGAACTCCTGCCAGTATAGATTAGTGTACAATGGTGTATTTTTATGGACAAGCAGAACTACTATCTAAAAAATAAATACGTGAGGAAGGAACATTGGACTCAATCCTGCCAAACCCACAGCATGATGTGATATGCGTATTTACTTAGTGGCAAATCCCATGCTTTCAGTAGGATTTACCTTCAAGTATGTATGCATTAGATTACAGCCTTAGACTGTAACTGAATACTCACTTAGCAGGGAGTAAATCTCATTGAAGTCAATAAGGCTTATTTCTGATTGGGTAAAAGTGTGTTGAATATTTCAAGTTAATCACTCTAAAATTCCAGTGGTTTAGTGGCCTAAACAGATGCTGAAATCTGTTCACTTGAAATCATGGGAACCAAAGGTGCTTAAGTCATGGATTACTCATTATGAAAACAATATGTGTATATGAGGTTAGAAATTCCCCATTCATGCCAATGAATAGCTATTATGTCTTTAAATAGAAAATAGAGCCTCATGGTTTCATATTTAGTCCTTATCACAAAATGGTAAATAATGTACTATGACAGTTTTGCCTTTTAATAAAACAAGATTCTGGTAGTAGTAAAAAATGCCTTTTACTACTTTCATCTAAGTCTCTAAATATTGCTGAAATTAGATCTTGCCAAGGTCACTCAGGCTTTCCTTGTTTCAATAATATGATCAATGGGGGAAGCTGCTATTAAAAAAGGAATTAAGAATTATATTGCAATACTGAAGGGACCCAGGTATTTTAATTATATCGCTTTTGAATTATTTAATCTGACTGTTGAAAGGGCTGATCGTTAGGGACCTGGTTATTTAAAGTCTACTCTCTTATATTTCCATCCATATACTCAATTCAACTTCTTGATATCATCACCATTAGGGGAAGATAAGAACTGTAGTTAAAATGAGGGTAAGAGAGAACATAGCTAATTTAAATGAAGTCAAATCTCCAAGATCAGATGGATCACATCCTACGGTGCTAAAGGAAGTAGCAGAGATGGCTATATAACTGTTTGGAGGAAAGCAGATGCCACTCCATCTTCAAAATAGAGAATAGAAGGCAACTTAGTAAACTATAGACAATTCTACTTCACATCTTTACTGGCAAGGTCCTTGAATAGATTATTAAGTTTATATGCCTGCTACAGTTAACAGGAGCTAACACATTTGTCATAAATGTATCATACCCATGAATCATACCAAACTAACATTACATCTTTTATTGGCTTAATAGATCAGGGAATGCCATAGACATATAGTAATTGGACTTCAGCAAAAGCTTCATCAGATTTTTTCATGATAGTCTCATTAATATGGGTTAGACTACACCACCACCAGATGGATTTGTAACTGGCTGACCAAACACACTCAACGTAAAGTCCTCAATAGAACTGCATTTACCTGGAGGGAAGTATGCAGTAGGGTACCCTATGGCTCCGTTTTAGACCCAGTACTCTTTGACATCTTCATCAATGATTTGGATGAGGTGATAAATTGGGAACTGGTCAAATTTGCAGACAACACCAAGCTGGCAAGAATAGCCAACATTCCAGAAGATAGGCTTAAGATACAGAAGGATCTTGACAGACTTGAACATTGGGCGCTATTTAACAAAATGAAATTCAGTGGTGAAAAAAGTAAGGTTCTACATTTAGGCAAGAAAAACCAAATGCACATGTACAGTATAGGTGGTACCTCACTCAATAGTAGTAACTGTGAGAGGGACCTTGGAGTCCTAGTGGACAATCACTTAAATATGAGCCAGCAGTATGCTGCAGCTGCCAAAAAAGCCAACACAGTTTTAGGCTGCATTAACAGAGGGATAGAATCAAGATCACATGAAGTGTTAATACCACTTTATAATGCCTTGGTGAGCCCACACTTGGAATACTGCATCCAGTTTTGGTCACAACAGTGTAAAAAATATATTGACACTCTAGAAAGAGTACAGAGAAGAGCAACAAAGATGATTAGTGGATTGGAGGCTAAAACATATAAAGAATGGTTGCTGGTATTGGGTATATCTAGTTTAATGAAGAGAAGGACGAGGGGGGACATGATAGCAGTGTTCCAACATTTCAGGGGCTGCCACAAAGAAGAAGGAGTCCAGCTATTCTCCAAAGCACCTGAATACAGGACAAGAAGCAATGGATGGAAACTAATCAAAGAGAGAAGCAACCTAGAACTCAGAAGAAATTTTCTGACAGAACAATTAATCAGTAGAACAACTTGTCTCCAGAAGTTGTGAATGCTCCAACACTGGAAGTTTTTAAAAAGAGATTGGACAATGAGTTGTCTGAAATGGTATAGGGTTTCCTGTCTGAGCAGCTCTATTCTATTCTATTCTATTCTATTCTATTCTATTCTATTCTATTCTATTCTATTCTATTCTATTCATATGATAAATTGATGTGAAATCAATTTGTATGTGTGAGGGTATGGGTTTTACTAATAGTCATTTTGTGTATGAGTAAGCTCCAATAATCCATTATTGATGCCATCAGAATTCCAATAGTCCCCACTAATTTCTTACTGAAAGAATGTTATATTATTGCATGATTTTGGAGAGAGAGAGAGAGAGAGAGAGAGAGAGAGAGAGAGAGAGAGAGAGAGAGAGAGAGAGAGATGGAGATATTTAAAATATCACGATGGAGGAATGATTGTTTTATACTCTTTTACTTGCTTCTCTTCATGCTTTTAGAGTTTCATCCCCAATATTTGCCACAGACTGCAAAGCAGTATAAGACCCAATTAATCAACTAATTAATAGATTGCCTAGTTGTAGAAAATGTGAACCACATATGAAGTCACCATTCTTGTCTTTAGAGGTTTGGCTTTTGTAAAAGACGACAGGTGTTTGAGTATCCACCAATTGCTCAGTTAATTGGTTAATTAATTTTATGAGATTTTTTAACCTTCCTAATGTTGCCCTGCTAAGAAACATGCTGATATACAGAATAATAATAATAATAATAATAATAATAATAATAATAATAATAATAATAATAATAGTAGTAGTAGTAGTAGTAGTAGTAGTAGTAGTAGTAGTAGTAGTAGTAGTAATGTAGTATGAGCCTGGGAGGGAGCCAACAAAATTCAAGTGGCACTAGTTTCAGCCCTTCAAAACTGCACTGCAATCAGGCTAATTCCATTGAGATTTTAAACTGTTAGGGTTGCAGAATCTGATCTTCATTTGTAATTGGCAAGATTACTTGCTTTACCAAGCCCACATTGCTGATGCCATGCTTTTATACACAAAAGCTAATCTTTCACTCAATTAACTTCTCTAAATAATAAAAATAACTACATTTGTGAATACCACCTATTTTATATCCTTTCCAATTTGAAGCAGAACTAGTTTGGTTAAAAATGGCAGTACTTATGTTATGACTGTATTTTTCAAAGTTCCTGGTTAAGTTTTACATAATTGGTTCCTGTTTAAGTTTGAAACTTACAAGGATCGTATATAAGACACCAAAGCAGATAAAAAACCTAGTGTAAGGAACAGAAAACAGATAGAGAAACTATGCCTACCATAGGGGAAGTATTAAGTGGGTCCCACATGGATTAAAACTCAGATCCCTGCTGCCTTTTATCCATATAAATGATTCAGACAGTAGGATCAAGCTGAATGATTACATCTGATGATGCTGATTGGAGTGTGTGGAACATGAAGATTGCTGCCAGAAGGAGGGGGGGGACTTTGAAAGAAGGAGAAAAGCTGAAACATAGTATATTACAGTCGCACAAAAATAAAATAAACAGTAGCACATAATACTAAACCACACAGAGATTCTAGTCTCACACTGAAGGTAGATTTCTGGTCTTCATACTGATATCATTGAGCCTGTTGTATGTTTTCAAATCTGTAGGGCATGTGTTATTGTACAGGCTGAAGATGAAATTCATTCTGTGCAACTTATTTATGCAAAACTGCCAGACAGAGATATATTTTTAAGTGAAAAAAAAATAAAGCCATTTCTTTATTGATGGGGCTGAAATACTGTAAGTCTAAACATCTGCAACAATCTGCTCTAAAATATTGACTGTCAACACAATACCGGAGAATCCTATGTTTAACTCTGACTTTCTTTGTCCATGTGATAATACCCATGCCCAGATACCTAATACAGGAAAACTCCCTATTTTTCCTTTTTTTTTTTGGGGGGGGGGGAGATATACTAACATTTAATTCAGAATAAGAAAAGAGTTGAAAAAAGCTTGACTGAAATTAAACCTCACTAAATCTAAGTGACCTTGACTGGAGCACTTTAAGAGTTTGAAAACAAAATACTAATCTAACTTTTTTTTTTTTTTCCAGTGCTTGACTGGATCACTTAAGCCATTTTCTGAAAATAAGAATGTGAAAAAGCCAAGATTAAGTATAAAATCCTCCAAAATGCAAAGGAACAAGGAGAATTGGAACTGATTTGAAATCACATTTTGCAAGCTGCTACTTAGTTTGTATGAAGAGTAGGTGCTGCTGAAAACTAAAAGAATTTTTGAAGATCACAAGCTGAGGTTTGGATCACCAAGCTTTTCATGGTGAGATAAAGTTAAGGTTAATGTAGCTTTTAAAAATCAGTATATTAGAAGTGTCATATTGAGTACATGGAATACATATAAACTGAGATTGTGCCAACAAATGCCTTTATGGGTCTTAGCACAAGATGTATTTTATAGAAAACCAATGGCAGGCAAAGAGAGATGCTTAATCTAGTGATGGTTGTTACAACAAAAACATTGAGAACATAAGAAGAAATAAAGAGATCAATTGACTGCAGAAGGATTTAGTTTTCAATGGTTTTTGTACACGTTTAAAAGAAAGATTGTAGGTAGATAACAGGACATTTGGAACTGAGCTCAAGACAGAACTTGAAATTGAACTATGTAGGATAACAGTGCCATACAAAACATCTCAGAGAAATCAGCATTCAAAGCACTCAGACAAATCACCCATCAATAGACAGAGATATACCACTGTTATACATCATTCAAAAGAAACAGTAAAAAATTAAGTAGGAAAAGAAAGTAGACCAGAACACATCCCTCTCCATCAACCAACACCCTCATAAACAGGGATTAATACCAGACAAACAACCAAGCAAAAAACCCTAATCAGGAAATACCAAGGAGAGAACCATACTCCTACCAACACTGGCAGGGCAAGCTACTAAGTAAAGTAGGGAACAAACCCCACACTGACTTGCAACGGTAATGTTACCTAGTTGCATAATGAAACATCTGCAAGCAAATAGCCAAACTCAGAGAGCACCAAGGATTTCATGTTTTAAAATATCACATACTAATACACTATTACCTTTTACAAAGTGGAACATGGGATGCTAAGCAAGGAAATAGCCAATTAGTAGACTAATTTGAATCTGCAAGATAGTTTTTGAATCTAATTAAGGTATGCATTGAGAAAATAATTATCACCTAATCATCTTTTGTCTCCATTTCCTACAATCAGGGATTATTAGACAAAAGCATCTCTTCATTTTTCAAGAACATGGCCTTCAATTTTATATATTGGTGATTCTTAAGTGTTTTATTTTGTGTAGTATAGAATGAATAAGGCTTTTCTTTTGTGAATTAAAGTTTATCTTACACATTTTAAAGATCAGTTGCTAAGGAGGTTAATGGAGGTGACATTAATAAACAGGCTATTTTTAAGAATCCTACAAGGTTCTACCAGTGGCTCACACTATTAATCATATTATTAACAATCTGAGCCATAATGTAAAGATTTGGGTGAAATAGAAAGAAAAAGGCATAACAAAGTTCAAGAAAATGCAAAACATTTATACAGAATATAATTTCATTTGTGTATTTCCACTAATAGATCAGACTGGAGTTTCTATGTAATCAGCTCTGAATGTATCTAGACATTTGAATGCTTGTTCAGCCCAATAAATGTATCTTTAAATGGAATAATCAGTGCCTATTAGCAGTTAACCCTGAAAAATATCATGGGATAGAATAACTATATAGAAGAGAATAAGTATAACTAAATAAATGTAACACTATCATGTAATCATAAGTACATTCACTACATAATTTTAAACTGTACTGACATTATTCTGAACCAACATTATACTAAACTCAGGTTATTGTCATGTTCATTTGAACATATATACTTTGAGCATATACTTAAAGTGATGCTAATTCCTCTTCTCCCATCTTGGGCAACTAGAGGAACTAGTGTAGCAGTATAAAAAAAATTATTGTCCCATCAGACTGTAATATGAAATACTTTTAGATCAATGTTTGCTGTATTCCTGCCCTACCTTTCTCCCTCCAATCCAGCATTGCCTATCAGTAGGAAAGCCAAATATCAACCACTCCAGGATACATCAAGAAAGACAGAATATGTAGTCTGGAGATTATTTTTTTCTTAAACATTTTTTGTAGATTTTTTTCCCCAGTGTGATAGTTATAGGGCTATTGCTGGCAAATCTTGTATTTTGTTAAATGTAAATAGAAACCGCCTCTTTTCCCTTTCTTCTCTTTCCTTTCTGTAGCATTTGTTTGAAATCATCATTATCATCATTGTTACCAACTGTTCTTCAGATAAATAGCTGTTTTTATTTTCCTAAAGCTTTAAATCACAATTCAAGACACACATGTTAGGTCATTGAATAGATGGCCCCAGATTCTGCCATAGAAAGGAAAATCTCCTTTTGAAAGGCTGTCAAAGCATAGGTATCTTTTTGAATTGCCATGTGTTAAAGGTTGCTTTGATTAAAGAGAAACTACCATAAAAAGGGAAAGAAGAAATTTTCAAGTTGTGTACCAGCAGCCTGCAATTAGTGGGAAATGTTCACATACAGTACTTTGGAATCTATTTTAGAGTAGACTCCAATTTCCATAAGCACAACATATTTTTACTCACAGAAAAGGAGATGAAGTGATTTATCATTATTACTTTCCTTTCATTCCCTTAGCACAGAGGTCCCCAACCTTTTGGGCACCAGGAACCGGTTCCATGGAGAGAGGTTTTTTCTGTGGACTGGAGGGTGCATGGTTTTGTGTGCTGCCTGCATCCCGCGGATGGGGCTTTGCTTGTTTTGTGGACTGGTTGCTGGCATGCTGCAGCCCTGTACTGGTCCACAGAGTGGGGGTTGGGGACCCCTGCCTTAGCATGCTTCCTAAAGTTTCCTCAATCTGCCCCAAAAGATAGAGGGTAAAAAATATTGAGAAGTCCTGTTGTATGGGTGGACATAGATGCACATAACTCTAGAGTACACTCTACATCCACATGAAAAAGTAAGTTTAAATGCATTTTCATATGATAAATATTGAATTGATTTGTTTTTTCAAATTTCATCTTCCAAGTCCATGTTGATGACTCTTAAAGATAAAAACTGCAACACAACATTCAGGAAGTGCAAACAGCAGCAAGTAAAACATTCTGATCTGCCAAATTTGGCTAGGAATTGCAGGTCAACTTAGTTCAGAATTTACTGATGCTAAATTCTTCAATTCTCCTAGAAATTTCACCCAGTTCAAACAGTGAGCAATTACCGCATGCACATTTCTCATCATTTAGGTAGAGTTACCATGGGAAGATGGGTAAAGTAGCAACTTCATGACAGGGATGTATATATTTCAAAAATGATTTGGACAGTAGCTCCCTGCTATTCATTAGAAAAGTCCTTTTTTCAGGCTTCTGCATGAACCTGAGAAATTGTATGTCTGATTTATGGAGTCAATTCATTATAGTTAATATAACTCTTTAATGAATAGCAGAGAGGACCTTACAGATGGTCCAAAGCACTCCTTCTAAATCAGTACAACTGCATGCTGGTCCCCAAGCTCTTCTCAGAATTTTTTTTTCATTGCCAGATGTGTTTGCCTATCTAACAGCTTTTAAGCGCTCCATTTATATTTACAATTTAGGAAATGTGTCAGGAACTGGTATGGATGCATAGCTGGAGACTTTTAATAAAATGAAATACACATATGACAAGTACATTGTCATAAGAATAATAAATGGAAAGAATAGCTAGAGGAAAGGAAGGAAAAATCTGTCAATTGCATATGCATGGAATGTAAAGCTATATGTTTTGGGGAAGATGTGTAATGAATGTGTAGGTTGTAGGTTGTTTGTGGGTGCTAATGTGAACTGAACATAAACAGCATGTAGGGATGATGGAAGACAAATTTGGATTTTAGCTGTGAGTGGTCTGTGCTTAAGGCAATAAATTATAGGAAGGAAGTAAATTGTTCCTTCAAACAAATATATAAAATAAGAATAAAATATAAATGTCTCAGTTTAAAACTTTGTATAATCTTCATGTTCATAACTGCAATTTATATTAATAAGAAAGGAGAAGAAAAAACAAAGGTTCTCTAAGCCTCACCATGTTTCTGTATTGTAGAACATACTACAGGAAACATCACAATAAATTAATTATTTAAATAGCATGAAAACATTGGTGGTTTAAGACTCTGTAATGTATAAGTATAAAATACAAGCATCTTCTTGGAATAAACAAGTTGGTGGATTATTAAAATGTTGGCAGTAGTGATGATGTTTCATGCACAACCATTAGAGATCTCTAACTCAGGAGTCAAACTACATCAATAATTGTGTTCTGGTCTTCCTTGTTATGACAGATTGGATTGGAATGAGAAGCATTTATAATGAGATGCAATACTACAGACAATTCTTTGGTTCCCTGATCATAGGTTTTTCTATGTTAGCCTTCTAAGAGAATAGAAAGCTAAGTGGGATCATTTCATAACCAAAAATCATAACCTTAACCTTAACCTAACTCTCAATCTGATAATCTGGTATTTCCAAGACTGAAGGAACTCTGTTGTAAGAAGGAAACAAAAAGAGATGAAACCAAAGTCATTAAATAAAAAAAAAATATTGCTCCAGGGATTATTTCTTTGTTCTAGCAACAATCATTACTTCCTAATCATGACATTTTGTTTGTATAGAGGAAAATGGAAGAAAAAGGTTTGCAAGGGAGAAAAAGGTTCAGACAGAAAGGAAAAGAATGAAAACAGAAAGAAAATGCAGAACATAAATACATAATAATAGAAAATAGGACATTAGAAAAAGGGAGAGAAATAGAATTGTCACAAAGTAAGAAAAAAAAGGTGACCTCCAGTGACTTTGGCTTAGTTCTACCCATCTTCACTTATCAGTCCTCTGGCTTTTTTTTGTATTTCCAACAGATGTTTGAAACATTTTTAAACATTTTCGCTAATCTTACTGGTGTCATATGCCATCTATAAACATTTTATACAAATTTTCTTTATATGAAGCTGCTTTAGTCAGTTTAATGTTTCTATCCCATAATTTTTGCCAATCTTCTAAATCTATAGAATATTCAAAGTTTTTTGCCCATCATTTCTTTTACTTGTTCTTCTTCCATCTTCAAATTTAGAAGAAATCTGTAAAGTTTCTTAATCAAGTTTTCATCTGTTTTAAGAGTATTTGATCAAATTCTATCTGTTCTTTATAAAATCCCATTGTCTTTACGTCTTTTTCATATCTTGTTTGAATTTGCAAATAAGGCCACCATGCTAAGTCAATACCTTGTTGTTGTAAGTCTTGCCATAAAAAGAGCAGTAGCTTCCCAAATTTCTATTAAGCCTCAGACAGCTTTACTGTGTTAGAAGTTTGTTTTTTAAGTTGCAAAATAGCTTAAACCGCCGCTTGAATACAGGAGGGGGGGAACTCCACCCCTCCCTAGAAGTAAAAGGCTTCGCTCTTGGCTGTAGAAGAGCTGTTTGCCAGAAATCCACCTTCACCAGGAAAGAAGAGAGTGTTCTCACCCGGCTCAGCTGCTTGCTGTCATTCTCCGACGATCAGCTGTTAATGGCGGATCACATGAATGCAGTCTGCCTTTCTTCCACCGATTCCAGGGGATGCTTTGTCTCCAACAAGCTGGCTGCCACCGACCCGTGGTCCCCAAAGTTTTGTCCTTTGGTGGCCACCTCTCTGGGGTGGCTTTCGATCCAAATGGACCCACCGGCAGATGAAAATCGGACCCGGGGAGCGGGTCTATCTTCAGCGACGTCACCGGAAATCCCTCATTTGCTAGCTACTTTTATAGCTTCTAGAAAATTTATCACATTCAATATAAAAATGGATATAATACAAGAAAATCATTCAAATGAACATCATATATATACAGTCCCGAGAAAAAAAATTGTCACAAGCCATATAGCTCTGGACCAAAATGTGTTATTCATCAATTGCAATACCTTATGTACCATCAAACCATATCCCTGAAGCTAGAAAGTTAAACAGCTAGTAGAACATTGGGGTGTTATGTGCACTTTGAAAAACATTCTAAATAACCGTCCTGGGAAATGTTTTTGAGATGCAAAATTCCACAGGAAAGTCCAGTATGGAAAACATCTTGCTCTTATACAAATGTGCTTAAGTTGGGTGCCCATCATTCAAAAAACCAAATTATAACAAAAGAAAAATCACAAATGGTATACAGAACATTAACTAAGACAGAATGAGTTTTTCTCAGCTGTGGTTGTTATGGAATCCAGTTTCTGCTTAATGCAAATTATCATTTTGCAATCATCTGCTCTGCCTTTCTTATATAAAGTGAGCTGCAATTTCAGCCACAAGGCCTGGGTGCCATGCAGTTGCATAAATGATTGTAAATAGCTTTATAAACAGGTTGGAATCATTCTCCAGACTCTTTCCAGTTATACTAATGAAAAACAAGCATTTTTCCGACAAGCATTTCTTAATATTATTTCATGTGTTATCAATAGCATATGACTTCAGTATAAAGTTGAGTTTCTGAAGTTCTTCCAAGGACTTGGAATGAGTACCCTGAAATTGGACTTTTGGGATGAAATATTTTATAGAGAATATGCAGTTCACAAGCCTTGCTCATCTAGTTTCCTAAGAGAATCAATGTCAACCTCAAATATTGAAGGAAAAATTCACTCAAAGGAATAAAAATGGCTTAGTTTTTTTTATTTCTTTAGTTTAATTTGATACTACCCTGATCAAAATGCATACTTCTGGCTAATTATAGTTTTATACAAATTTATGGAGTTCCAAGTAGATATTTTTAGACTTTAAAAGTTGAGGAGGAAAGGGGAAGGAGAGGTAAAAAAGAAAAAGAAAAATAGGGAAAAGAGAAGAAGAATCAGCAAAAGCATATTTTATATAAGCATTTTAAATGTCATTATTTCCCCACTATTATAATTATTATACAATAATATTGAACACTCATTATTTTATATTGATAATAAGTAAATTTATAAATAGCAATTGATCCAAAATTGTAAAACTGAGATAACACTTTCTTTACAAGTGCTGCAATCCCATGTCCTATAAATCCATCATTTTTATATAGTGACAAATGCATGGGGAATCTGTAGAAGGCCTAAGCAGAGTGACAAATGATGAAACATCATAGTGATGTTATCATGCAAATGCTGCAAGTGCATGATTAAGGCATTTACCTCTTAATACCACTATGTTCATTTTATTGTTTTGGAATCATTGTAGTTTGATAAGGATAAATTTCAGATTTACACTATGACCATAATGCCTGCAGCCAATCATTTCAGTACATTCTCTTTGGCTTCTAGTAAGAAAGATATGGAATCTTTCAACTCTTTATTATGCATAATTTTTAGTCTGCAAATAGCCAACCACCAAACGTTTATTGCACACACATACAAACAGAGAGAGAGAAAGAGAGAGGGGGGAGGGAGGGAGGGAGAGGGAGAGGGAGAAGGAGAGGGACAGAGAAACTAGCATTTTTATGCAAATTCAGGATCTGAGGTTTGTTTTTTTGGATCAAGTTAATCCGTTGGTTGTGACAGAATTGCCCGAGCCTGACATCGTGGGCTCCAAAATAGTGATAGTAATTTGAGATACCGCTAATTCAACTTTTGCAAAGTGACATCTGAAGACAAATGGGTATAAAATGTAGCATAGCAGTATAATGTTTGAAACTACTGCTACAAGCTTATATGTAAAGAAACCATCTGGAAATCAAATATGACATTTTTTTTTCAATAAAGACTCCTGTGTGCATTAAAAATAAAGAGGGGAGGGGACTGCTCCTTCCCTATTGGTCAGCTAAGAATATTATTCATAATCTGTTCTGAATTGAAGCCATGTTAAGGAATAATCAGAGAAATGCATGCATTACACCCAAAGAAATGGGTAAAGCCAAGGGGAATCAGAATAGATTCAGAAAGCACTCAGTGCTGAAACACTGACCCATGAAGTCTGCAATGAATTTCGAAAGTAAAAATAAAATGTGGTTGCTTTCCCAATTGCTGTCAATTTATGCAATTTGGTGCCAAGGACTGAAAGGCATGAACTTCTTTGGGGAGCCTTCAAGCTACTGTGTGACCCATACAAGGCATGCTGATCCCACTTGGTGGTATGATGTTGTTTCATGTAGAAAACTGACTGTGTAGAATGTATAATTAGATTATAATGAATGATGCTTGTGGTTCAGTGTATGATGCTACACAGATGTAAAGCCCAAATTATGGCAACCAACAAAAAAGAACAGGACTGCACAAGGCAGAAAAATGTATCTATTGGCAATAATTCCTTTGTAAGGCCTAAACAAAGTTCTTATGGTTAGGAACATTTAAATCCATTTAAAAGATAAAAGACAGTGTTACACAAGTGCTCCCTTTGGTGGTTGCCACAGAAATCTTCAACAGAACAATTAAATAATATCAAAATGTTTTATACACAAGCTAGATATCAGAGAAAAGGGTTTCCATTAACCTAACTTATCTTTCATTAGCTAGTTTTCTATGTGTGGAAAACAGGTAATCATATCATACTTTGAAATGAACTCTGAAATTTAATTTTTTGCATTCCTGAAAAGATGTTTTCTAAGAGGGAGGACCAAATGCACTAATAACAATAGCAATGGCACTTATATATCACTTCACAGTGCTTTACAGCCCTCTCTGAGCAATTTACAATGTCAGCATATTGCCCCCCACAATCGGGGTCCTCATTTTACAGACCTTGGAAAGATGGAAGGCTGTGAGAATCAAATTGCTGGTATTCAGCAGAATTAGCCTGCAATACTGCATTCTAACAACTGCACCACCACAGCAATGGAATAGTTTGCCTTCAAAAGTTGTGGGTGATCCATCATTAGAGGCTTTCAAAAAGAGACTAGACAACCATTTTCTAAAATGGTATAGAGACATTGTAATCTATAAAATCAACTGTAACAATTGCAACCAGTTCTACATGGGACAAACATCATGTCAATTAAAAACCAAGATTCATGAACACCAGCTGGCAGTTAAATGCCACAATCCCAAATCCTTAATCTCTACCCACACTGACACCAAACAGCACCAGTTCGATTGGAGCAACACAAAAATAATCAGCCATGCTACCACCTCCCATACTTCTGAATTCATAGAAGCCTGGCACTCCACAAGCAATTCCATCATGGACACATTGACCTACAACCAGCTTATGAACCCTTCAGAATCCAAATCAACCACAGCCAACCAGAGACAGCACCGACCCTCAGCCAACCCATGTAAGCCCCCTTCCCACCAGCAATTCATCTCGCAATGACCTTCAGCTGATGTTACTTCCCCATCATAAAACCCATCACAAGTGTGATGACTCACACCTGACCCATCACAAGACCCATCACAAGACCTACTGACCACATGAAGCTCTTATAAACAGAAGAACACTGACACTGACACCCCCTAAACATCTCTGAAGACGTTACCTAGCCTCGTAACAAAAAATTGGGAAACCAACCTACAAGCTCAGAGAACAAACCTCCACCCTCATGGTATAGAGATTCCTGCTTGAGCAGGGGGTTGGACTAGAAGACCTCCAAGGTCCCTTCTAACTCTATTATTCTATGTTCTATATGGATTACTACACAATGTAGCTAAGCTGTTGTTCAGTGTGGCATGCAAGCACAACCAGGGTATCTTAGCACAGAGTATTAGTACCTTGTGTTGGTTTCCTTCTCTCTTCAATCAATGAACGTTGAAATGTAAAATGTTAAGTCCTATTTATAACCAACCATCAAAACCCCTGCTTACACAATTTAAGATCCACTGGCTTTTAAGCTAAAAGTAATTATTAATGGAAGACAGCATCAGCTACTGTGCCAAAATGTAAATTATTATTTCCTACTAATCTGTCTTCTATGATGCATCTTTGATGCCTCTTAAGCATGTATCTTTGGACAGCACTGACATTTATTACAGTGGTTTGTTGCCCTTCTTGTTAAAAGCACCTATCATTAGTTTGCAGTAATTTACAGTAATTAACTGGTTTGGAATAGGAGACAAACCAAACTTTTAGAAAAGGCTGCATTATTGATCCCATTTTAATCATACCTTTAAAAACATTCATTCATCTAGGTCATCTATGATGCCTTAGTCAGAAATGAAAGAGTGAAAAAAAAAGCTGGAATAATTTTTTTTGTTCAGGAAAGTAAGGGAGCCAGTACCAAAATAATTATAAGTGGGTTATTAGGGATTATACTAGAATGTGAACTTAATAATTTTCAAAAAGATAATCAGGACTGGATCTGATCAGCACTTGCATAAGAGACCACTAGAACTGTAGGCTGGCATGGTAATGTAAAAAAAATCATTTCTTCCAAGAAAATTATACATGTATGTGTCCATGAAATCACCAATAGCAAAGGTTGACTTGAAAAAAAAAAAGGTATTTTTTAAAAAAATTCTCATTAACTTTAGTGAGTTTGTTGCCCCTCCCCAACTCTTCCATTATAGGTAGAATTGCTTTGTATGGGACCCTAATGGAAGCAAAATATTAAATTTCTATTGTCTCACATCATGGTTCTCATCTATTTTCAAAAACAAGCTATGTAAGAATTTAACGTTGTTGGTTCCCAAAAACATAGATCCAGTCTGGATTGGTCACTGGGACCAGTCACTGGGAGGTTTAGTCTTCCAAGCTTTTGGACTCATACTGGAGCCCATCCTCAGGGAACTTCTCTCTACCGGAGTGTGAGCTTTGGGTTGTTCTCTGCCATTATTCTCATAATAACACAGTTATAAAGCTATTCAGTTTACATACAAAATTACAAAGCAATAATTATGGTTTTGTAAATAAATGTTAATTGTAATGGTTTTAAAGTTTAATAAAATTATATTTAAAAAAACTGAGAAAGGTATTTAATATCTTTCAGGACTAGAGAGGTGCTACCATTAGTTTGATTAATATTTGCTGGAATTTGTATGAAAGGTATCTTTTTCAGTAACAGTTGGATTGGGCAGACTTAAATCAAGTTCTCCATCTGGGGCAAGCTAGATTTAGAATGGGTTTTAGCAGTCCTCATCAATGTCTCATACCAAAGCAAAACAACAGCAGCTGCAATAATAACAATAACAATGCCAACACTGCTAACATCGGATGTTCTTGCTTTGACAACAGATGGAAATGCAGCCATTTTTCTCTATTGCTTCTAGACTAGTTGATGCTGGGAGGGGGAATGTGGATGAGAGTCTAGCTAGTCATAATAATAATAACTCAGCTGTGGGAATCCAAGGTCATTGGGCCCAGAGTTGATAGAGTTTTGGCAGGCTGGAGAGCTGGGGAGCTAATTGGGGAATGTGATTTATGACTGTTTATTGGAGGAGGGAATTGTGCTTTGATACTTTGTATCCAGGGTAGGGAAATTTCATTTTTGATTTCGACTATGTAATGCCATTACTTTGTTTCTCGAATAAAAGATTCTTTAAGGTAAATAGTGCCTCAAAGTTATTTTGAAGAGTTTCATCTGTCGGAACCATGATAAACAAAGTTAAATGAATTGTCAAAGAAGAAAAATATACATTGGCTGATTATATAAAAGATAGCCAAGAAAAAGCATTAAAGCAAGTTAAAAATAAGAATTTATTGAATGTGCAGGTAATAAAATATAAATTTTGAAATAATGTAATAAAAAGAATAGACTGATGACAAAAAAAGCATTACATGGTTAATTTTTAAAAAAGATTGTGGGAAAACTGGATAAAGATAAAACCGGGCAATGTCTTACAATCTGAACATTTAAAAACTGGAACTAAAGTTTGAATTTATCTGCACAAGAGCAAGTTATTCAAACTTATACAATCAAGGCCAGAACTGAAAAAAATGTCAATTGATTCAAACTGCAAATTATATAAAGAAGAAGAAGAAACAGTAGGTCATATGCTCAGCAATTGTAAGAAGATTGCAGAAACTGATCATAAACCCCAACATAATACATTCACCAAAATGATTCACTGGAGTGTATATAAAGATTAACATGTGCCAATAATGAAAATTTGGTGGGAATATATAGTTGAAAAAGTAATCAGAATCAGCAGACTAAAATATTGTGGGATTTCCGAATACAAACTCATAAAGGTCTTGGCTCATAACACATCAGATTTAACTGTCATTGAAAAAGAAAGTGGAGATAATTGACGTGGCAATGCCAGGAGATACTAAAAAGATTAAAAAAGATCACAAAGTATTAAGATCTGAAAATCAAAATGGAAAGATTATGGCTTAAAACAGCCATGGTGGTCCCTGTGGTTATTGGCCCAATAGGTGACATACCAAAAAATCTTGGATGATGCTTAGAAAATTTGCACATTGACATAATTTCCATCTGTCAATTACAAAAGATCACACTACTTAGATCTGCACATATACTGTGCTGATACATTATGACATCCTATGTTCTTGGGTAGAACTTGATACATATGAAGGCCAACAAAAGGTGAAGACCTGGCAGCCATGATTTCATATTTTTTGTGTATATAACAACATGTGCATTACTGTGATTTAAGGAAATAAAATGACAGTATAAGAATAAGAAAAATGCTATTAATGTTAATTCAACCCTTCAGTTTATTAAATTTAAACATATTGTTCTATTCTTACCTCCAGAATATATATGTACCTTCTTCAATAGTGGGTTTTCCAGGTGGTTCTATCTGATTGAACAGTACAGCAAAATGTCTGTTTATCTCTGTGCTCTAACACACCCGATCTGAACTTAGCTTTTACAAAACTTTGTTTTTAGACTATGGCATCAGCATATCTGGATTTAAGCTACAAAGCTACCAATCTCTAAGTGTTTGTGCATCCATGTTGCTCTGCAGGTAGAAGATCTACTTGTTATATTCTAATTTGCAAACTGTATTCAGCACCTAGAACACATTTCATTTATCCTATAAGATATAGCAAACTGGAACGCATACCGTGGAACAATTTGCTTCTTGCTGATATATACAAATCTATATATTGCTCAGCATGTATAAATATATGCAGTCACAGAAGGAGGTTTAAAGTAACAACAGAGACAGTATTGCACTCCTCTGCAATACTGCTTAACATAGTATTGATTCTACTGGCTTATATTTTTTACCAACTGATGATAGTTCAGTTTTAAGTACTTCATATGTAGTTGGGTTTCTTCTGTGTAACTGGTTAGGTACTGTAAGCCCTCTTGGTAAGGGGTAAATTCTAAAATTCTAGGACCTTTCAAAAGAGAATGAGTTACCATCCAAGATAGGGTAGACAAGTTGTGTGACATGTATTTAAAGAAAAATAAACTTCTAAGAGTCTGGATGCCTTATATGGAATAGAAATATTTTTTGTAAATTAAGATTCAGTAATAACATAGAATCATTTGTTGAGATGGGTGGTTACAGAAAAATAAAATAAAATAATTAAACAAAACAAAACACAATAAAATAAATTTGTTGGTCACCTTATTATCATATCATCTTAAACTACCTAGATCTTAAATCCAAAAATTTCTAAATTTTACTTTCAGCTTAGAAAAGCTGCCCCCAGACCTTTGGGTGCCAGGGACCAGTTCCGTGGAGAGAGGTTTTACCGTAATTGGGGGGGGCGTGGTTTCACCTGCCTGCATCCTGCACATTCACATTTGCTCATTTGCACAGCCCAGTTTCTGACACACCTCAGACTGATGCCAGTCAGTGGTTCAGGGGCTGGGAACCCCTGGCTTACAACAACATTTTCATCTAAAACACTGGGAAAATTATAAGTGTAATGTGGACTAACAAAAGAATTAGTTTAGCATATTTTTCAATTTCAAATTTATTTCAATGGTATTTTCACAAGAAGAAACAAGTTTGATAGGAAAAAATAGCATTGGCACATAATTTTGTATGTATTTCTTCTCATATTGTGTTTGTGCATGCTTTTTTAGGCAATTTTTGTAAGTAATTTATTTTATATTTTTGCATATTTTCTACTAATAAATATTTCTGTACATTTTCTTCAGACATGTGTTTTGCTTGCATTCTCTAATTTTAAATCCCCACCTTGAAACTCTAAAAAAAATAAAAATGAAGATTTCAGCATGAAGCAGTTGAAGTTTACATTAAATGTGGGAAGTAGATAATTATGTCTTTCTACCAAAAAAAATAAAGCATTATGCCTTAATACATTTTCAAGTGTTTTATAAGACACTCTTGCTTGCCTTTGTTGTCCAAAGGAATCTGCATATATTATATTTTAAGAATATTTGAAATATTCTAGTGAAGAGGCACTGTTGAAATACAACATCTTATTGTTTAGTGGGATAAGTGTAGGCTTCTCCTATACAGCCAAATTCATTAATCATGTCTACATTGTTTATCAAATGAAGAAGTCAACATGTTTAAATTCATGATTTTAAGAACTGTGGTAGAAATGGGGGGGATCACATTTCAAACCTTTACATTTATGAACATCACATTTATGAACATCACATTTATGAACATCATAAATAATGCTGTTTCAGCTTAACAGAGAAGCCATAATACATTTCTGTTAAGTGTCTCGTAATATTCTACTCCATTGTGCTCAGAACAGGTCTTATAGTAAGACAACCACAAGTGGGCTGAAAAAAATCCAGAAAACCAGTAGACAGCACCTACATCCACATATTGTTCCTCTTTAATAACTATTCAGATATCTGCTGCCCAGGTATCACCTGAACTGAGTAATTGCTTTGCTTTCTTCTTTTGCTATAACTTGAAATGAGATGCAAAGGAATGGCTTTTAAATCACTTGTATTCTATATAGTAAAAGAAAATAGATTTGTATGGAAGATTTAAAAGCTATCTCTCAGGTATTTAGAAGCTATCACTCAGGATTTTATCCACTTGAAAGTATAATATCAGCCAATAAGCACTGGAAGAAAAGGAATCTAAAGGCTCATTTAAAGATATATTCACTGCATAGTTGACTATATTCACTGGAAAAAATAAGATATAACTTTACCAATAAGCAGAAAGTACTCAAGGGGGCTACAAGATATTTTGCATGCATTCTGAGGTTCAATCCTGAATGCATTTTATTTATTGTTTTGTCAGTCAACTGATAGCTTATTTTAGGGTTGCCAAATTACTATTGTTACCTTTGACATACTATAGATTTCAGTTAACATTAACTTTGAGGGTCAATGCGTGTAGTGTTTGAGATGCTGGACTGGAAACAGGGAGACCTGGATTCACATCCTCTATTAGCTATAGAATTTTACTAGGGTATTTGGGGCCAATCATATTCTCTTTCATTTCAATCTATCTCTCACACATTATTGTTCAAGAGAAAAATTGGAGGATGGAGTATTATTATATTGCTGGATTTAAGTAAGGATTCTAGTGCATTTATACTATTTATGTATGTATTTATTTCAGAATACATACATACATACATACATACATACATACATACATACATAGTGTAAATGCACTCAGAATCCTCAATGGCAGTTGTAAACCTTCAATTTCTCAAAATCCTTTTATTTAATAATAAATAAATGGATTTTGAGAAATTGAAGGTTTGCAACTTTGGCGAGTGAACTTACTGCTTTGCTCAATTGCATTTCTAAAGTGTTTGGAGAAAATTATGGCTATTTGAATATCAATTAATTATATAGATATACTTGTTATGGGTCTGGAAAATGTGAAACTTTCAATTAGTTTGCCAATTGGTCTGCCTTGGTTTCCCCATCTTAAATTCAGAAAGGATTCTCCTATTCTGGTATCCTTGAAATAGAGATACATCAGTGATTCATTGATCTGTAGCTTTCATTCAGTTTCCTTTTGTTTCAAATTCTTCTCATATAATTGTTGCCAATTCCATATGTATAGCTTTAGATTAATTCTCCCATGCAAGAAAACTATTATGCTGGACCTGGTCTGACCATAAAACTATTTCAAAAGGAAATTCCATGCATTATAGCCTGATGATGGATACAGATGTGACTTTTCTTGGAAGATGAAAAAATAAGATTATATCACTAAAGACATATACATATTCATTTTCACTCCACTGTGAAATATCAAGCTGGCAGCATTACTAAACAGACCTTTAGAGCTTTTTGAAGACTCCAAGAGACCCAGGAACAGAATATTCATTAGCCTTGACTTAACTTTCTTCCTGTAAGTTAGAAATAAATCAATCAATAAAAACCCATCCAAGTCAGTGATCCAATAAACAGGGGAGTATGTGGGGAAAACTATTGAAATCATTCTTAGAATTTTAATTTATATGTTTCACTGCCCTGAATAGAAATTACTGATCTATCTGTTCAAATACATTAGATGGGGCCCTTCCTGTGTTTGAGGCCTAGGCTAATATCTCCCCACAAAGGCTTATATATAAGGTGACCAACTTTTTTACAATGAAAAGGAGGACACAAATAAATTGAAGAAAAAAATATCGTAAATAAAAGAAACATTTTATTCATTGCAACAATAATACAGAATACACTATAATATGATAAATGCATAATAAAAAACATTTGTAACAATAACATTTTATATTGTAATTATGCTTACATTCCTATTAATTATTATTTAAATGAGTACTTTTCCATTGAATGAATATTTTTGTCAATGTATCATCTTCTAACAATATATTGGAAATATCTGAACAAGAAATATCCTTCATATTGAATTTTATGGCAAGTGCTGCAGCTAGAGTATCAACATTCAATCTCGATTTCTCACTTTTCTAAAAATCATTAGCAATTGAAAAAACCCTTTCAACTGCTGCATTAGTTCCAGGGCAGCACAACGTAAATTGAACAAGAATAAATAAATTTTCACATGGAATATGTTCATTTTTGAAATGGCTGAATATTTCCACCCATCTTTTATCAATTTCAACGTATTTATTTTCCCATTGTATTAATTTTTCAGAATTTAAAAATACATTCAGTCTTCTAATTTCTTCAAAGAGACAATTGTCGTCTATTTTAATGTCTGGCATTTCTTTAGATAAAAACTCAACACAAGATTCAATATCTGTCCAATATACTTGTGATGAAGTAAAAAAACACCATTGAGAACTGTTATTTCCTGTGATGTTTGTTTCAGACCATTCTTTGATATATTGAAAACATGTTTGGTAAAAATTCTGCACTTCTTTGATAAACTTTTCCATTATGCCCGGATTTGATTCCTTTAAGTCTGACCATTTTCTTTTTATAACTAAAGGAATATTTTTTTCTTCAAATTGAGTTTTATATTGAAGGATAAAGTCATTCAAAATAAGACTAACTTCTGTAGCTGAAATGTGTTCACCTTCAATCTTTTGAATCGTTTTGTGAAAAATAGATGCTTGATTATGTACAAAATACATTAATATCTCAAATATTTCATTATTGAAAAACAATTCCAGGATTTTAGGACATTTGTCTAAACTTAAAAAATATGAACGGAGAGTCTCAAATAATTGTAGAACACACTCTATAGCAGGTGTTACAGCAATGAATTGATTGCCTCTTCAGTGCTACCTCTCTTAAGATAATTGAAGACTATTACCATGTAGGCTATTTTAATGACCCTAACAATGTTTTCTCTCATATACTTTTAAAAAGATGCTTCATTCCTGAATGCTGATGACTAAACTGATATAATTTGATTTTCAATGTACGTTGTCAGCTAACGAACCCTGAGGAGGAATCAAGTTGTTAGATCATTTACAATACAAAAGCAAGACAATATAACAGTGGTGGTGAACCCATGGCACGGGTGCCAGAGGCGGCACTCAGAGCCCTCTCTGTGGGCACGCGCGCCGTCGCCCCAGTCCTAGGCCTTCAGCTGGGTTTTATAAAACCTTTTTGCTTTAGGCCTCTGCTGCTGTGTACAAAAAAAAAAAGATTCAATCAGTCAATTTCAACTTCTCATGGGAAAAAAAAAAGATCTTGCAAAGTTGGAATTGATTGATTGAACTTTTTAGTCCCAGCCAGTCTGCTGTTACCACCGCAGCCACGCCCACCCAATGGGCCACACCCAGCCAATGGGCCACACCCAGCTGGCACTCGATGATTCATAAGTGGGTTTTGGGTTGCAGTTTGGGCACTCAATCTCTAAAAGTTTCGCCATCACTGCAATATAATATCATATTTCAGACCATTTTTCTGTTGCTACCAGCATTGTATAAGCATACATTAAATAGTAATCAGAAAATGAAGTGGTGGATATAGAAGGCAAAATATAAACTAGTAGCATAAAATGCAGCCTAAACATTGTCTAGCACCTCATTTAGATATCACAGTTCAAACATATTGATGTCATTTGCTGTTTAGACAAGAACTATAAATACTCTTTTGAAAGGAACCCATGTAAGGGCATATTGAATGGATAACACTTAGGATGAACACTGATGCACAGTGATCTCATTGTTAGTAGAAGCCAAGCTGACACTAATGGTAAGACTGCATTGTATGATTATATATACTTGATTTCCCCCCCAGAAATATAATAATTATCATTATAATTCAATGAAATAATCCATTATAGAGAGAAGACATCTTTGAATGTTGGGTAAGAAACACCAGTGAAAACCTTTTAGATCATACTCATGGAACATTTTCTAGATTATATCACCCTGAAGATTTACATTAGAGTTTTAAAAAAAAAAAGTAAAAGAGGGTTACATTTTTGATCAACTGATGCTGTCCTCAAGTTTGAGAAAACTAGGAGTACTTTGGGAGTGGAACGGATTTCCAATCTGGCTGATTTTGAAAGTATTTTAAAACGAAGAATCCTAGACAAATTTTCCAAACCAGACTGGAAGCAGAGAGAAGTTCATTCGGAAAACATGAGTTGGCTCAGGCATCTTTTCCATCTTTCTTTAAGTCATAGAAAACATATGTTCACAGCAGTCTTGCATTTTTTACAGATTAGAATCTGCTTTCCTTGCTATGTTTCTGGAATGACATCATGCAAACACCCAACATAATACCTCTGTTTGGGTATTAATGCCTACACTAGTCAACCATTATTCTCCCCTATGTTCATCCCCATCTTGGAAGTCCTGAGAAGAAAATTAATTAAACTCTCCAGACAATTGTTCTGTTATTTAATAGAAGCCTTGATTGCACCTACTGCCTATTGGTAGGCAGGCTGGCTGAAAGAATTTTTTGTTTGAATAAAATTTTATCCATTTATCCATCCACAATACAAAAGGGTATGGCCTATTGAGAGGGAAAATGCTATGCAGGAGCAAGGCACTCCTCAAATGGATCTAGGACACCTTGCTGCAGCCAACTTGCTGTGGGACAATTCAATGCTGAATTAATCATTTCATTCATACTTTATTATTGGTGACCAGGTTTTCATCAAATACTCTTGTATTTCTGGATAGACTATCTTTATTTTATTATTATTGGCCACAGTTCCATCAAAATTATTTAACTTTTGTATTTGTTGAATTGTCCCGCTGAGAGTTGTCCTGTGGCAAGTTGGCTGTTGTGAATTGGCCCATTCTATCCTCATATAGTGTGGAAAGAGGAACTAATTAAGTAAGCTGGTGGGCATGCATCAGTAATGTATCCATTAAGAATTTAATTATTAACAGGATTATGGATTACTACAGGTGAATCTGGAAGTTATTTGGGTAAATTAATATTTTACCTTTTAACCTTCCTTCTCTTCTCTTCTCTTCCATTCCCAGCAGGCAAGTAAGTAGCTACTGCCAGGTGGGGGAGGGTGTGAGGGGATGCTTAAGTGGCTGGCGCAGTGCAAATCTATGGGGACTGGATCATTTCTTCATTGATTTTCTCCATGCAACCTTCTCCAAAGCAAAGACTTTGCAAATGGAAAAGTAGCAAAGAGTGTAAGAGCATCAGCAATTATATCAGTTCCTTCTGGGTTCACAATGAGGATCACATGAGCACAGTTGACCACAGGAATACAGTGGCAGTGCTGAACAACAGCAGTTCATCAGCACCGAAACATAAAATATTTCCCAAATTTCATTCCCCTGAGAGTAATAGATCCTGGCATTCTTTAAGTTAGCCTGACAAAGTTTTGCTGTATGATGCAACATTTCACCCAATTAAAAGCTACAAAGTCTCAGAAAATCATAAGAATTTTAATCAGAATAGAGCTCCAAGGGATCTTGGAGGTCTTCTAATCCAACCTCCTGCTCAAGCAGGAGACCCTATACCATTTCAGACAGGTGGCTGTCCAATCTTTTCTTTAAAAACCTCCAGTGATGAAGTACTTACAACTTCTGAAGGCAAGCTGTTCCATTGGTTAATTGTCCTCATTGTTAGAAAGTTTCTCCTTAACTCCAGGTTGCTTCTCTCCTTGATTAGTTTCCATACATTGTTTCTTGTCTTGCTTGCTGATGCTTTGGAAAATAAGTTGACCCCGTCTTCTTTGTGGTAGCCCCTCAAATACTGGAATAATGCTATCATGTCACCCCTAGTCCTTCTTTTCTCTAGACTAGCCAAACACAAGTCCTGCAACCATTCTTCATACAGTGTATGTTTTTGTCTCCGGGCCTTTAGTAATATATAGATAGATATTTTACATCGGACATTAAGGATTGTTGCTAGTTTCTGTTTAAGTAAAATCATCTGTTATTTTTAATTTGCCTTACACATTTTTTGATGATTTTATTCTTCCAGCAATTTGTAAATACATCAGCCCTGGTATATTCTGTCTTTCACAGAACAATTCTTGCTGTGTCTTTAATCTGTTCATTGAATCTGAGTGAACCATATTTGCATATGTAATTACATTTTTCTCACTGTAATTATCTCCAACATGGAAAGAGTTTAAAGGAGAAGCTTGCAGTTAAATTGTTGGGCTTATTATTTTCCTTCTAGAATGCCATGCTTTGATCAAATATGTCTATGAATATGCCCTTTTAAGTTTTTATCTTCTTTTGTATCTATGTACCATAAATATCTATGAAGTCCACTAGCTAAGCCAACTCTCTACTACTCAAGAATTTTATCTGCTCTGTTATCTGTTTCCAACTTATTTTATAATACAATTTAAATTAGGAATCTTGTTAATTTTTTAAATTTAATTCTGGGTCTTTTGCCATTCCACCTGAATTTGCTGACAGTGTCTTGCCATTCTTATAATGTTTTCTCTAAAATTATAATTAGTGCAATTTGGAACAGATAATTTATCTTGGGTAATACATTCAGTTTAATAATTGCAATTGATCCTAACCAAGATTATTTTAGATTTCTCCACCTTTCAAGATCTCTTTTAATTTCTTACCTAATTGATATAATTATCCTGAAATATTTCTTGATTATTGCCTGTCAAATGCAGACCAAGATACTTCATTGAGTGAGCTGACAGCCAACTTCTTGCAACAAATTACATTCTTGCATTAAGCATCTTGCAATTATTTTGGGGGTTTGGATATTGATTTTATATCCAGAGAATTCTCTGAAACTATGAATTATTTTCATTAACTGTTCTATTGCCTTTTGCAATTCTTAGTACTACATCATCTGTACAGCATTTAAGTTTATGTTTCTTTCCATGGATTTTTAAGGCCAGATATTTATTGTCTATATTTTTTTCTGCCAGTTTTTCTAAAGCAATGATGAATAATAGGGGAGAGAATGAACATCTATGCCTTGTACATTTACTGTTTTTTTCCTCTCTCTGTATGTGTGTGTGTATGTTTGTGTGTGTGTATGTGTGTGTATTTGTATATATGTGTGTGTGTGTCTGTGTGTATATATATATATATATGTGTGTGTGTACATGTGTGTGTGTATGTATATATATATATATATATATATATATATATATGTATATATATATATATATATATATATATGTATATATATACACAGATACACACACACAAACATACATACACACATACATCCTGTTTCTTGCCAATCTTTCATCTAAAATTGGTGCTGCTTCAAACATAATTCATCATGTAATCTATCCATTTTCCTGCCACAATGAGTCTTAGTCAAGAAGATTTAAGTTCTTCCATCTCTTTAGGTTTTCTTAAATTTCCTTCTATAATGAATTATAATTATTATAATTGTTCTGAAATATGTCTTTGTTACAACCTGTTAGATCAAGTCACAAATATTTCATTGAACTTTTGTTACCTCACAGACTCTTTTTTCACAAATTAACCTTTTTTTTTTTAGTGGTCAATCTTCCTAGGTTATGAGAGTGTTATCTTAATTCTCTGCTACCCAGTGCTTTTTTTGTAAAAAAAAAAAAAAAAAAAGTGCCGGAACTCACACATGTCATACAACCCACCTTGCTTACCCTACAAGGTTCCATCCAAAAAAGGTGCCGGAACTCAGTTCTCAGTGTTCTATGACAAAAAAAAGCCCTGCTGCTACCACTTAGTGGTTGGGGAGAAGGAGAGGGGGGGGGAGGAAAAGATCTTTTCTTCTAAAAAAAACCCTCCAGTCTCCTTTAATATTTTTGTTGTTGTAACATTTTGTGTCATTTTGTAAGTCCCATTATTAATTGACATCAGGCATTAATTCCTATTTTCATGTAAAATCTTTCATCAGTGTCATCTCAGAGCTGCCTAATCTCAATCTTTATTTATTTGTATGGTTTTTTTTTTAGATTTATATTCCTCCTTTCCTCTTAAAACTCAATATGAATGTACAGTGCACATGCCTCCCATTTTCCCACAAAACAACCCTGTGGGATAGGATAGGCAGTGACAGACTAGTCAGCATTATGAATGTTCTTTGTACCTGATATTCCCTTGTTCTGGAATTCTCAGTCAGAATATAAAAAAAATCCTGTAGCATGTATTGTGATTCCCAGAGTCAGTAATCAAAACTCAAGTCAACCAGCCAGAACTGCCTTTGAACACAATGTCAGCTGGTGGTGGTATTTTTTTTTCCTGCTGAGTGGAACATCCATGGCATGGGGAGAAAAGATTTTATTCTGCATTAATTAAACAACAAGGGCTCAGAATGGAGAAATTAATTAAACTTTTAAAATTAGAATCTTAATCAATTTTACAGAAAAAAGATCTTAATAGAGAATATGAATTACATGTATAAATTTTATAAAAGAGGGTGGGAATTATTAATGTTTATTTTTTTATTGTTTATCTTTTTCCATTGGAAATGTCCACACGTTTTTTGGGAGTGTTCCTTTGGGAGTAGCATTTAAAAACCAATGCATCCCGCAGTGTGTCTGAAGTTGTGGTATACCAGTTGTAGTATGCATCTACATATCTTGCATTTACATTTTGTTCATAGAACAAAGGATTGGTTTTCTAGAAAAAATACAGCATGCTAGTGATGCAATCTTATATAAACATAATAGATTTAATTTTAGGTAGACATATACAAAATTCCTGAAAATCACATGTTCCCTCCTCAATTGGGAAGATGCTAAATAGTAGGAACAATTCAGCATAATATAGTTTTATTTTGCATGTCACTGCATATCAAATTAATGTGGTGCTTCAGATTTGAAAGTTTTGTCATAGTCGCTAAGATCATTCAATAGAAGTGTAGTCGATTTGCAATTTTCCACATGTTTAGAACACAACTCTCATGATCTACCTATGGGATCAGTCTATGAGCTCTTAGGAGCTAAAGACAGAACATCTACAAAATACCAGGTTTAAAGAATTATTTCCCCAAATAACCATATGAAGTGTTAAAGAATAGGTGGTTCTTTCTTCTACTATTTTTATTGTAAGTTTAAAGAAAGTGTCTTGTGATAATGGAAGCCATGACATTTCCATTCTCTGGTTTATTTTGTTCAATGCTAGAAGTATCTCTCTCCATGGAATCACACCCCACAGCTCTGGACTCTATTTGTTTTATCTTTTTTTAAAAAGGTATTTGGACACTTTGGGAGATTTGTGAGCTTTGAAAACATGTATTTTATTTTTCTACAATACAATGCTCTGATGGATTATTAAATGTAGAAATTGCATGTGTTATATGTTGTGCATTTGTGCAGCTGCCTAAGCAGTAATACTTAAAGAAATTTTAAAGGGCTCTTCATCATTATGTGTTCTACAGCTGATGACACCTAGGTTTCCTTCCAACAGTTTCTGTTGTAGCATAGTCTTGGAATATGAGAGTTTGCTAAGCTATCTGGCTGGGCAATACTTTGAAATGAAAACTTTTAATGGTTGTCACCACCCTCTCAATTTTTTTGTACACAGAGAGAGAGAGAGACAGAGAGAGAGAGAGAGAGAGAGAGAGAGAGAGAGAGAGAGAGAGAGAGAGAGAGACAGAGAGACAGAGAGACAGAGAAAGAAAGAGAGCGATTGCTATTAAATGATAACCAACATGTTGTCATTTCTGTTCAGCCTGCAGGTTGCGTTGTATATAATAGAGTAAAACTCATCCCAGCTACTAGAGCAGGGGTGTCAAACTGCTGCCCCGTGGGCCGGAATGCATCATGAGGGAACCGTACCCACCCATTGCTGGCAATGGGAAAAAAGTTCTGATGCGTCACGTGACATCACGTGACGTCGTTAGTTTGACATGTCTGTACTAGAGTGATATGTTCTAAAATTAGTTACATTCTCTTAAATGTGAAATGGTGACAAGACAGCTAAATAATCTAGGTTAAAAAAAGGGTTCAGGTAAAGAACAGTGTTGCTTTGGATAGGGTCCATTTGAAAGAGGGAATGAGTCAATGAAAAAGGAGAATATTTGTAGCTCAGGATTGAATGAAGAGTCTTTGCTGTTCTCTGAGTTTGGTTGTTTTCTTGCAGAAGTTTCATTACCCAAACTAGATAACATAATCAGTGCTAGGGAGGTTTTTTTGGCACTCTGACAAATTAATCATCAATAGACACATAGACATAAACAATATCTGTGGATATAATTTACTTGGACTTCAGTAAGGCATTTGATAAAGTAGACCACAACCTACTACTTGATAAGATAGAAAAATGTGGGTTAGACAGCATCACCACTAGATGGATTCGTACTGGCTGACTGGCCATACTCAGCGTGTGGTCCTCAATGGAACTGCATCTACCTGGAGGGAAGTGTGTAGTCGGCTCTGTTCTGGGCCCAGTGCTCTTCAACATCTTCATCAACAATTTGGATGAGGGGATAGATGGGGAACTCATCAAATTTGCAGATGACACCAAACTGGCAGGAATAGCCAACACTCCAGAAGATAGGTTTAAGATACAGAAGGATCTTGACAGACTTGAACATTGGATGCTATTTAACAAAATGAAATTCAGTGGTGAAAAAAGTAAGGTTCTACATTTAGGCAAGAAAAACCAAATGCACAGGTATAATATAGGAGTTACCTTGTCCAATAGTAGTAACTGTGAGAGGGATCTTGGAGTCCTAGTGGACAATCACTTAAATATGAGCCAGCAGTGTGCTGCAGCTGCCAAAAAAGCCAACACAGTGCTAGGCTGCATTAACAGAGGATAGAATCAAGATCACGTGAAGTGTTAATACCACCTTACAATGCCTTGGTAACGCCACACTTGGAATACTGCATCCAGTTTTGGTCACCATGATATAAAAAAGATATTGAGACTCTAGAAAGAGTACAGAGAAGAGCAACAAAGATGATTAGGGGACTGGAGGCTAAAAAAATATAAGGAATGGTTGCTGGAAGGATGAGGGGTGACATGATAGCAGTGTTCCAATATCTCAGGGGCTGCCACATAGAAGAGGGAGTCAAGCTATTTTCCAAAGCACCTGAAGGCAGGACATGAAGCAATGGATGGAAACTAATCAAAGAGACAAGCATCCTAGAAATAAGGAGAAATTTCCTGACAGTGGAAATAACCTGCCTCCAGAAGCTGTGAATGCTCCAACACTAGAAGTTTTAAAGAACAGACTGGACAGCCATTTGTCTGAAATGGTATAGGGCAGGGGTATCAAACTGCCGGCCCATGGGCCGGACACATCACCAGGAAACCACGCCCACCCCATTGCCAGCAATGGAGAAAAAGCTCCAATATGTTGTGCGATGTAATGTGACGTCACGAGTTTGACATGTCTGGTATAGAGTTTCCTACCTAAGCAGGGAGTTGGACTAGATGACCTCTAATGTCCCTTCCAACTTTATTATTATTATTATTATTATTATTATTATTATTATTATTATTATTATTATTATTATTATTATTATTATTATTACCTCAATCAAGGAACTGCCAAACAAGACAACAGTAAACAGTCCAACCAAAGAATCTACAAGACCACTCCCACCAATACTGACAGGGCAAGTCACTAGAATATAAACTGAGGACAAACCCCATCCCTTACTAGCACTGATGATGTTACCTAGTTTGGGTAATTAAACATCTGCAAGAAAACAACAAAGCTCAGAGAGCACCAAAGACCCAACAATAAATGTGGCTTATCTAAAATTTATTTAGTAGGCTTAAGATTACTTTCTTTTTTAGCTATTATTTTCTTTTTTTTGGGGGGGGGGGAGATTATTTTATACTGTTTTGCACTTATACTCACTTGGCAGTTCCTATTATTTGGATGATGGTTTCTTATCTACCCTATCCCCTGAATGTCTACAGGGCTTTATTCCAAGAGAGCCTAATTCTTTGAATAACATACATGTGCTCATCCAAGCACATAGCCAATACGCCCAGAATAAAATTGTGCTATAAAAGTATGCCTGAAAATATTTATTATAATTTATGACCTACCTTCCTGCCTAGAGATGCTCAAAATAACCATAAAAAAAGAAATAAAGTGTAGTTAAAATATTCCAAAATAGAAAAATAATAATTAAATCTGATTCCAATTGAAAAGGAAGGTTTCCTGAGTAATAGTAGAGTAGAGAGAGTACAAGTTGGGGTGTTATACAGCTTAGGCACTCACCAATGCATTAATTTAGCTATATAGGATGATAAACTACAATTCACACAGGTTTTTAAAAGACTAGTGTCAACAGCAAAATCTTTTGCTTATAAATTTCTTTTTAAAGGTTTCTTTTTCAAAAAGTAAAAGTGGAGAATAAATGGTTTAAATAGAGAATTAACAAAAGTGTGCCAGGCAAATTTTCATGGTAATGTCCTCTAAAGAGTAGGTTTGCCAAACCTTTTTCCAAAGGCAGGATGCCATAAATCCTACCTTTTCTCACTCACAACTTTATCTCAGAAAACAGGGGTCCGTAGAGGATATAACATTTGGCAAATGAGACAACTGAGATGATGTATTTTTGGGGCACTTTCAAAATAATTAATCTTAGCTACCAAATTGTCAGCAGCCATTTCATGCAATTATGCTGATGTCCTTCCTGCCAGATTCTATTTCTCCATTTCCAGCTGGTCACTGGGAAGCTGCTAACAAATATAATCCTCAGGTGCCCTAGTCTCCTTCAGTTGTTGTACATGCTTTCTGCAGTGGGGGGTGGGGGTGGGGAATATTTAAAGGAAACAGTCACTGCATAGGCAAATGACAAAACCACTCTTGAGAGACTGGGGAATATGGAAGGATACATTACCACAGGTGGAAGAAGAAAAGTCTCATTTAATAACTGTTCAAAGATACGACAGCACTGAAAGAAGTGACATGACTGTTTTTCATGCATAGAACCTTTGCAGCATCCACATGATCATGTGATCAAAATTCAGATGCTTGGCAACTGTTAATAACTGGAATTGAATCGAATCGAATCGGATCGGATAGGATAGGATAGGATAGGACAGGACAGAGCTGGAAGGGATCTTGGACGTATTCTAGTCCAGCCCCTGTTTAAGCAGGAGAACCTATATTATCTCAGACAAGTGACTGTCCAGTCTCTTCTTAAAAACCTCCAGTGATGGAGCACCCACGATTTCTGAAGGCAAGCTTTCTCACTGGTTAATTGTCCTCACTGACAGGAAGTTTCTCCTTGATTTCAGGTTGCTTCTCTCTTTGATCAGTTTCCATTAATCCACTGATTCATACTTAGGACAGTTGCTGTGTCCCAAGATCATGTGATCTCCTTTTACAACCTTTTGACAAGCAAAATCAATGGGGAAGCCGGATTCACTTAACAACCATGTTACTAAGTTATCAACTGCAGTGATTTATTAACAACTTTGGCATGAAAGGTCATAAAATGGGACAAAACTCACTTAACAATTGTCTCACTTAACAACAGAAATATTTGAGTAGGGGGTTGGACTAGAAGACTTCCAAGGTCCTTTCCAGTTCTATTTTGAATCTGATAATCTGGAATCATTATAATTTCATTATCATATGCCATATATTGGTGTTGTGGTTGTTTTGTTTCATTACTTTCTGGTATTAGCAAACATTCACATTGTACTCCAAGGCTGAAGAAGCCTGAAGGGTGGGTAGCAACATTTCAAAAGATATTCCCAAAACTGAATCTCTTTTCTATCCCCATCATAAACTATATTTTTAGTTTGGAGTGCTTCTCACTTTCTTCTGGTTTTCCATTATGATTGACATATTGTATATCTCTAGTTGTTGTTGTTTAAAAAAACTATATCTTGTGAAATATCATATTTAACTATAATATTTTGATTACTCCCTTGGATGATTCCCCACATACTTCCTTAGATGGCAGCTCATGTTACAACTACATATTCCCCACTTTTGCTTATGTTACAGTAAATTTATTAAAAATTTAATGTTAATAATTTGACCCTGTCATAACATATTTTATATGTATACTGTAGTTTTTCAGACTGCACTGGTCTTACCTTATTTTAACTCTATCAAACATTTAAACAGCCCCTTCATAGTAAAACAAAAAAATATAAACAAGTCTTCTTTGGTAGAAATAATAAATCTTATTTATAGTTCTTGAACATGCATGCTGGAAAACATAGCATTGCAGGTAATATAAAATGTCAAAATATTACAGACAGTTCTTATTAAGTGACTGCCTCGTACAGTGGCTGTTTACAGTTATGATGGTGATGAAAAAATCATTTTGCCACCAATCCTTGTATTTACAATCTTTGAAGTTCTATAATGCAAAAGAAAGCTGAATTAAGATCATAAACACAATTACAGTTTCATTTAATGAATGCTTCATTTAATGAATGAGCTGCCAGTCCCAATTATAGTCACTAAAGGAAGACTACCTATGTAAATAAAATTTAATTTTCTTGATGCATAATTTATGTATGGATGCATGCATAAGATGAGAAATCAGGTTTACAACTACAAAGAATGTTGAGTCTTTGTCACTTCATAGCTCATGAATTAATGAATGTTAAGCATTTGTATTTACTCTGAGATTTTCTTTCTATTCTGTATTTAAGTTTCCTAGTTACTAGCCTTTTTGTGCTTGTGCTGCTCACAGCTTCCCGTTCACATGGGCGAAAAAAAGAAGCATAACAGGAGTGATCTTTTGCTTGGAAAAAACATTGTTTGCAATTCTTAATACTGAGCAATGGAAGAATCAATAAACTGTAGACCATTTGGTCTAGTAATCTTAACACAATATTATATTGTATAACCACTCTTACAGATAATGTCATCATCAACGTTTTAATTATAAGAGAGCTAGCATAGCATAACCATCACTCCATGTGTCAAGGTTCCGACAGACAGAGACAAATAAAGCAGAACTCCGAGGCTTGGAAATTCCTCAATGAACGTGTTTATTAGTTACAAAGTATCAGCACGTCAAAAGTGAAACCAAGTCTGAAGACACACGTAATAATTCCCCAATACAAAGTTAAGAAATTTCACCTCTATACAAGCAACTACGTTCCCCAATACATCTTCTTGGTAGGCTTTTCATGAATTGCCCAGCCTGCAGTCTTGGGAGCAGCCGATGACCTTGATTCCCATGGAACAAAAGACTATTTTGACTGGCCAAGCACCTGGCAATCCCCCCTCCCACTTTTAATGTGTCAACCAAAAATGAATAGGGAAAATGGCTACAGCCAAAAATAGTCATTTTTGAAGTTGACACCATGTTATATATGCTCATTCATATATAGCAGTGCATTTCTACTAAAACAAATATCTATGGATATTCTTAGTTATCCAGGCCATGGTTGTGCCATAGGTACTTTTTCAAAAGGCAACTGGACTTTCTTTGTTTTTTTGTTTTTTTTTTGTTTTGAAGACATTTCGTTTCTCATCCAAGAAGCATCCGCAATTCTGACTGAATACTGGGGAATGGAAGGATTTATATTCCTTGCAGTTATCTGATTGTTAGCCTTCTAAGTGCTTCAACCAGATGACTTCTAAGTGCTAACAACCAAATGACTGCAAGGAATATAAATCCTTCCATTCCCCAGCATTCAGTCAGAACTGAGGATGCTTCTTGGATGAGAAGTGAAACTTTCAAGAAAAAACAAAGAAAGTCCAGTTGCTTTTTGAAAAAGCACATTTGGGACAAATAAAATGAATATATTTCCTCATGTACTTCCTCAAAATATGATTTTCTGCCAAATAATTTGTTCACTTGTCCAGAATATGACCTTTGAAGTAAAATGGGTGATATATCAAAATTTCACCCCTTGTTCCTCTTAATTGTTGTTAAAGTTGGGCTATAATATTCTTAAGAACATGGCATATTAAAGCCATGGTGGTGCAGTGGTTAGAATGCAGCACTGAAGGCTAACTCACTGCTCACACCAGGAGTTTGATCCTGACCAGCTCAAGGTTGACTCAGCCTTCAGTCCTTCCAAGGTCAGTAAAATGAGGACCCAGATTGTTGAGGAAAATATGCTGACTCTGTAAACTGCTTAGAGAGGGCTGTAAAGCACTGTAAAGCGATATATAAATTTAAGTGCTGTTCTATTGTTATTGCATACTTCAGTGTATCTCAGACTTGGCAACTTTGAGATTTGTGAACTTCAGCATGCCAGCTGGGGAATTCTGGGATCAAAGTTCACAAATCTTAAAGTTGCCAAGCTTGAAAAATATTAGCATATTGTGAAGTACTCCTTTAATTTACTAAGTCCCGCTGTTGCAGATCTATGCAAAGTCAAACTTGAATCAAAGTAAGAAGAAAAAGAGAGCTCAAGTAATGACAAAATGAGTGCAACATACACTACAGTATATACACTGTGGAGAAATAGCATACTGTGCTCAAAAGCACAAGAAAACACTTCATTTTATTTATTTCATTTTATTTACATAAATAATTACAATAATTCATTTTAAAGCATGGAAGACATGGGTATTTTAAAAGAAATGCACAAATATAATGATAATAAGCAGTGTTTCAAGAAAATAAGGTGCAAACGACTTAGTGTAGAAATGTCTTGCAAGTTAGATTTCTTCTTGAAATTCAGATGCTCTTGGTTTCTGACATAATTTTTCATGTGACATAAAGGAACATTCAACTATGTCATCTCCATTTGAAAAATGAGCTGGTTCAAGTAGAACTATACAACGATGAAATGTATGTTTGGCAGGAAATATCTAATCTAAGCAGAAAATGTTAGAGACAACTTATAGGGAGAGGAAGTAAGGTACACACATTTACAAATTAACATAGCTGCCAAGATTTGAGATTATATCTAAATGAAAGCAAATGATATTAATTCAAATTCCATTTAGCAGTATTGCACACTTTTTAAATAGCCTTCTTTACAATGTGCTATACTCTTTTCCCAGTGAAATTAATTCACATATCTGAAATATGGGTACAATAGCTATGATTTACATTACAAGGTTTTCAGATGAATTACAAAGACAATGCAGATGGAAAAAATTGTAAGGATTCTAGAAGAAAAATACCAGAAGGAATAAAAAGAATAAATCTTTTAAAGCCTATTTTCCCTTTCTTTAGATTGCTAAAATATTGGACAGTTGAACTTCTACCCTTCTCACTGCTTTAAGAATTTATTCATTCCATAACAAGTATCAAAATACTCAAAAGAATGAATTTGAAGACCCAACAGGGTTACTTCCACCATTAATAGTCTACAATGTGAGATTTCTCTGTCTGTTGACCCAGCTGAAAATGAGAGGAGCTCAATTGCATGGTGAAAGAGGTTATGTGAAAAAGAGCTAATATTGTCAATTGCATCCAGATGAGTTTAGTCCATTGCCAGCAAGAGATTTTAATAAAAAAGTGGGTAAAGGAGTGACAGATGAACTCCAGTTTTATGTGGCTATTATCAGATGGTATAATAATATGCCTCACCCTATCTCCATTATGAATGGAACATGGTTTACCACAATAGAGTGGGTTTGCTAAATTAGATGGGCTAACCTTCACCATGTTTTCAGCAACCACTGGTATATTGTTAGATCAAACTAGGTCTGGAATGTGTTTACTCAAGAGCTTTTTTTCCCCAATGTACCAAGCATGTAGACTGTTTATAAAGGGAGTCAGTCTCTGCCAGCAGGACCTCTGTGGGGTGTGGGGAGAAACTGGCCTCTACTGTTATATAAAAACCTGATGGGCTCAGCAAGAACCAGACTAACATATAATAAAGAAGATAGGTGTATGTAGTTTGCCCCCTATTTGCCATCCATTAACTGCTTTTATTCTTTTTAAAAATATATTGGGAAATCTGATCACAGATCTTCAGATTTATGTGCAGGAAATATGATGATTAGGACATACATGGAACATAAACATTCCTATTTTTATTTTAAAAAGCAAGCTGAGTTAACCATAAGAACAATATTTAAAAAAAAACACGGTTTCAGGCCAATGCTTTTAGAGGTCAATTGAAAGACTGCAATAATGGGTAAGCTTTTAGGATTCTTAGATCTTTTCATCAAATAGTCCAGAGGAAGGGAAGGGAAAGAATGGAGACCTATACTTTGAAATCTTGATTTTTGTGTGGCAAGGGTTGAAGAGGAGAGAGGCAGATCCAGACATTTAAATTAGTCTCCATGTGATGGTACAATGTTTAGATTCTCTCTAGAAATGCTCTTAGGGCAGTTGGCTAGAATAAAAAAGCAAGGTAAGATCATATTTCCATTTTTTTAAAAAAAATACCTATATTTTAAACTATAAAATATTGTTTTATGTGTTTATTTAAATCAGTTTAAATAATATCTTCCCATCTCACAAATGTGACTTTGGATGGCTGACAAAGATTAAAAATATATAATACAAATACTGTATATCATAAAAAGCCACATTTTACAACCAACTAAAATACAAAGTGGTTGCCAACACCAACAGTTTAGGTTTAATTATTCTCCCAGTACTCATCCCTAGAAAAACGACTAGCTCTTCAAGATTTTCCAAAAGGTAAACAGAGTCTGGGCCAACCAAATCTTGGGAGGTAGAGTTTTTCATGGGGAGGGAATAACTATGAAAAAGAAAATTCCTGGATCTGACTATCCCAGATTGATGGGATCTGCAGCATGCCCCTCCTTCCCAACATAATGAGATACAATTCAATATTACTCTGTTTGGAAACAATTTCCAGGTTACAATTTTATACATGGAATTGTGCCACATTCTTGAATTCTAGAGTTTTAATCTGAGATTTCATTTTACAGGTCATTTACTTTATTTCTCCAATGTATTATTTATAACTTTTATTTATCTTCTTATCAATTTTAATTTGGTAGTCAAATAATTGTATAGTTTAACAGATACATGTTTTGACTGAAACTTGGATATAAAATGTCTATAGTAGTTTATCTTGTTAATGGTGTATTAAAATAAATTGTCAATATGATACTTTAGATTTGCTGGTTATTCAAGACTTGTTTCATATCCATCTGTATTTTATTGTTTATATTGATTTCATCATTCGATGATATTTTCTACATTCTTTTAAATCTGTATTTATATCAGATAAATAAAAAGAAATAGAAAGATACCATCATCAACATTATTGAAGGCCTCTAAGAAATCAAAGCAAGCAAGAAGTGACTTATCATCTCATCCAGCTTCATTCAAGTCTCATCCCAAATCTGACCATGCCATTTCAGTCCTTACTCTGGGCTTGGAACTCAATTTTGAGTAATATGCTGCCCAATGAATAGACATAAATTATCTCAGAGGTCACTTTTTCAAAAGGCAACTGGACTTCATTTTTTCAGTTTTCCACTTTGGAAAAATCAAGTCCACTTGCCTTTCAAAAAAGTACCTTTGGGACAACCATGACTTGGGTGACTGAGAATCTCCATAGACAGAAATACATTATCTTTAAGATATTGCATGCCCACTCAGAGTGTGATTCTTTCTTTCTCCATAATCACTTATGAGAAATCCATAAAGTTATTCTTCATGAAATTTCTAGCTCTAGTGAACAACAGATATTTTTCTAAATGGTATTTTATTTAGTTATACATCTGCAATGGGCAGCATAGATAAAAGGACCTTTTAATCTGTTACTAGCCCTGAATTTTTATCCAGACTGGATCCAGGAAAGGATTCCATTTCAACATCATTTTCATTTGCTCATCCATTTCATATATCATTGATTTCTTGAATTATTATTTAGGTTATTGTATGCTATTCAATAGCGAGAAATCAGTATGTTTTTTTTTTAATTCCATATAAATTATTATGTTAGAGGTAGTTTAAAAGTAAGACAACAGACAATCTGAACACACAAATCTATGTTACTCTGAAATACACCTACCACTGTATGGATATATTTAACTTTTTTATTTATTTTTCACATTTTTAAATTGCCCATCTCCCTCAAAGAAGGACTGTGAGAGGTGTACAAATATCAAAACAGTGTATAAAGATTAAAATGTTAGAATTAAATGTTAGGGTTAAAATTTTGGAAGGAGGCAAGAATAATTAAACCTTATTAAAATGGTGAAAGGAGGGTTGTCAGAACACCAACCAAGCCCATGGCTACATGCTACTTTGGGCTCCCTGTGCAAGGCCACAGATACTTTTCAAGGCCCCAAAGAGCTGTAAATATATTATAATTGCAACACAATTAAAAATGTTTTGCATCCTTCAAAAGTTGTCTTTTTTCAAATTGTCTGAAAAAGATATTGACAAGCAAGATATTGATATTGAAAATATCAAATCAAATGGGATTTGCTTAGCAGCCTCCTAATCACTATGAAAAACAGATGTAAGAGAGAAAGTAAAAAGGTAAAAAGAGAACCTGTAGATAGTCTGAGGCAATCAAAATCATTTTTAAAAAGTGATTTGGGGCTTCAGGTTATAGTTTTAGGAGAAAGAGCAAAAAACAACTGGAGGATGAAGAAAGTGAATAATGTAATAACAAATATATTTTTATATCTTTAGAACACAAAGAAAAAAGAAGACAGTGAAAAAAAGCACTATGGAACATTACTTTTTATTTTTATTTCTTTTTATTAACCTTGATTCAAAGGACTTTGTAATAATAGGAAAACATAGTTTATTCAGTACCAGTTCATGCTTATTTTCATATTACCACATATGTTTATAGTTATGATCATTAAGTAATTACAATTGGGATAATTTAGTTGCTTTAAAAAAAATGATAGTTTTCCCCCTTCCATATAATGTTTTAGTGTGGGATAATTTCATTCTCTAACCCATGAAGCACCATCTGTAATCTGATATATTACAGCTATCTTTCATTCATGGGAGACAAAAATGCCATCATGCAAGGATCGAAATACTTTTTTCCCAACAACAATTATCCTGGGGGGGGAGTGTGTGTGTTTGTGTGTGTGTGTGTGTGTGTGTGTGT